>NW_013666488.1:230151-244885 GCF_000517525.1 Limulus polyphemus
AACTTATATTAAAGTTTTTCTTCATTACCCATTTAAGCCGTCTCCAGCCATTATATAGTATACAAATGCATACTAGTATACAAGTTCAGACACGTCATATTTATTAAATATCAGCCTACAACAAACAGTTTAAAGTTCGGTCAAATCTGGGTCACTTTTCAAGTATTGATACACTGCTACTTTGGTCACTAATAATTATATTGATACACTGCTACTTTGGTCACTAATAATTATAATCAAACTATTGCAGTTCTACTACATGGAAGATAGAATGATGAACAAACCTTTAAATGTAAATATATTGTAAGAGATGTTTCTTTACTTATAAGTCTATTTTATTCGGCATAGTAATGTTTGTTCTTAGTCATATTCATTATATTAGTTGCCGTGTTTACTAATTATTTATATATCATATTTTAATCTATTGGAAAGAAACGAAATACTGCTCACATTAATGAAGTGGAAAAAAAGAACAAATCCAGTAGTCAAGAAGAATAGAAAAACAATAGTGAGGTTACTTTATTATTACACAACGTAAAGAAGAACCTAATTCATCTATTGGGAACGACCATTACATCACTTTATGAATTTAAGAGAATAATTTGAACAATGATATTCAACAATTCAAGGACTTTGGAAAAGGAAAACAATATCCAACCAAGGAAGGTATCACACTTGCCTCAAAAGAATGGGAATTATTTAAATAGTTTATCCCAACCATTAGTGTAGCTGTATAGAGCATAACTGAGCAATATTTTCTGATAGACGGAGGTATCGTGTAATTCGTGCTGTGTCTGTTAATAATACCCCCTTTATATTTTGTTTGCATATAAATTTGATTTTCGTTGTACGACATCTTATAAGGTTTTCTTTGTTTTGTCAAATTCAGAATGACAGAATTTATGTGCACAGGTCTCTCCTTTCGATATTTACTTAAATATTATAGTTCATAACGATAATAAGCTGAATAATCAGATTAAATCAATTATTAATGATATATATGCTTAACAAGTGTACCCTGTTTTAAAAGCACTAAAGAAAGAACAGTGTGAAGCATGTGAAATCTACAATCTTAATCAAACTCATCATTCTTGTAACACGTTGAATCATGATGATTGTATATGATTATGTTTGAGATCAGCATTGATAAGTGTGAATAAATTTATTGTTCAATCTATATTTAACCAAAGAGTAACTCAGTTAAATTTATCACGTCCTATCAATGAAACTTTCCGGGATACTGTAGATGACTTTATTCAAGATTCATTAGCAATAATGTGCATGTATCATACTTTTGAAGATTTTAAGAACAAACAAAATCTGTAAAATAACTATGATAAGAATAAAAATAAAGTTTGTGAGAAAATATTTCATTTTTTATGATAAAAATGTGGTCTACAAGGAAATACATATATTATATTTCACATTTTATAAATCCATCATGTTTACTGTACAATGTCTATCATTACAGAATATACTTTATATCCAAATAAGCTGCATGTTTACTATACTCCAACATGAGTGAAAAAGATAATACATGTTACCATAACATTGTTTCAAAATATATTTTCTTTTTTGAAAAAAAAGAGTCAGAGTCTGAGTCAGAAATATCATGTCAATGAACAGTTATAGGATGAGATCGGAATCTTGTTAACGTTTACAATAAAATTATATTGTTTGTTGTAGACTGATATATCTAAACTTGTGACTAAAGTTATCAACAGTATTCGGAAACAATTAACTCCGATAGTATTCAAGTACATAATTCATTGTATAATGAAATCGTAAATCTCATACTTTTCACGTGTGTGTAATGTTGATGTAGTTTTTAAGTCTAAATAGGTATTACAAATATTAAAAGTAGAACTGAATTGATGATAGTGAAATAATCTTTCATTTTGAAAATTATTCTAAGCTATACTTGTAGACTTACCCTGTTTAAACTTTTGATGAATTGGTGTGGGTTTAATCTTACTGAGTAGTGAGCATAAAATGGCTTTGTTGTAAAATACTGTTGAAATACAAGAATTGTATGTTATCGTTTATAAACAAAGTTCATTCACGTTATTGATTATCTAATGATTTTATTTGTAATATTGTGCATTAAATGGTTTTATAAGATATGATTATGATTAGTCAACGAATTTGCAAATGTTGTCTTGTACATATCATTACAAACTAATAAAAATAATAGTAGTATATTTATATATACACGCGGGCAGGGTTTTTCCAAAACATTTGAATTCCAGACTTTTCAAGCTATTGACCTTTTAAGAGATTCCATTTTGTGACAGTCCTTTAGATTGTCAGCAGACTTGAATCTAGATCACATGAACTACGTTCAGTCAGATAGGAGAGTACATCTGTTGCAGAAGAAAGTTCATTTATATCTGTACTCTAAACTGCAAAGTTTTATGCATTTTATTTGTATAGTAAGTTTTATATTTCAAGTTATTGTTATATAGAAAATGGTAATTGTTGCTATTTTAAATAGTTTCTATAACAGTAAAGTGGTTGGTTAAATAGTAAGTCATTCATTTATTATATTTAGTTGTAGTAAAATGGTTAGGTTAACGATCTTCACGTAGACGTGGAAAGAACGCCTAAATGATATTAGTTTCATAAAACAAAACAAGCTCTCAACAAAGATTTTCTAAATAGTAATGGTTAACCATAGATCATCGAAACTTTAGTGATCCACTTATATAGGTAAACATGAGATTTAAATAAGCGTCCTTTTCAGGATAATAATTGTGAAAATAGGTATTGTCAACTATTGGATATAGCATTTTCCTCACTCAAATAATGGATACTAGGTGCTATAAAATTGACATATCTACAGTATTAGAATAGGGTTAGCACAAAGAATCGCATATAAAGTGCAATAGACTTAACATAACACAAAAAACTCGAGTACTTTCGAATAGTTCACTATTCTTCTTCAGGAGAACAAAGAATAATAGTCAACTATGCGACAGCGTTCGAGTTTTGGGTCTTATTTTAAGAGTATTAGAATAGGTATATCATTAAAATGGGTGTTTTTAGTTGTAACTTTTAGAACATAATTAAATCTAAACATTGATGACCTAATCACATGTTGAGAAACCCTACGATGAAATCGTCATCTTAAACTTTTACTTTTAAAAGTACACTGCAAACACGATGTTAGGCAAGTTAGATTAAATCACTGATTTTGAAGCTTCGATTGTTTGCATAAAGTTAATGTCACACTGTTATATAACAGCGAAACTATAAAGTCACGTCTAGCAATGCTCCCTCTGGACCATTTCCATTGTCATAGTGGTATGACAACTTATGCTGTCATAGCGGCCTAGCAATGAGCTCTTAGCAACACGACCTCTGGTTTTCCTAGATGGTAGCACCCTGTAGTGATATTTCGTGGAACTATGACAGCATCATCTCTGGTCTGTGGCACTATAACATTATCTTCTCTATCGCCTTTCCACCCTCTAGGCAGCCAGTCAGTATATGGTGAACTGGAGTACCTTCTAGCTACTATAATTATTTTCATATATGATAAAGATGTTTACAAAACAACAGCATGCATTATTACAGAAATATTGCTTTTTATATATAATTCTCATAAGTTTACCATTTCTATCAATAAAAGGGAGATTATCATTGTGAATGCTTGTACTGAGTTTTAATTTCTTAATAAGAATAGAGAAAATCAAAAGTAATATATATACGATCTATTTTATACCTAGTATTATGTAATTCACGAAATTTAGGAAAACTTTCAACTGCATCTTTGTACATTTGATTCTTATTCGTTTTAGGTTAACATGCTCGGTTAAAGTTTGGCTACAGACTACAGGTTTTGTGTAAAGGAAATAAATATCAAAATCTTACGTGAAAACTATCATTAGATTCTAAGTGTACCCTTAAGCCGAACTATAGCTTTGATTTCTTAAAGACAAAATATTTCAGGGATGTTTCTAATCTAACCTTTGGCCAGGTTTTCGGTCTATATATAATATTTAACATTCAACGACGTGACGAGTGATTCCTTGTCTTGAAAAAAAAACGACTGCAAAAACACCTTGACACTTTAAATGTTTCTGATGTTAGCAACGTGTTATTGGGCTATTAACAGAAGTTTATATTTTGAAAATTAAGCTATATTTAAGAAAAATTCTCCATACAGTAAACAAGTATTTAATAGCCAAAACCCAATTTAAAGCTTATTTTAATGGTCGAGGTCTATCATCTGGAAGTACTGGAATTAACACTATTATGAAACGTTTGAAGACGGCTTAAATAGGTAATGAAGAAAAATGTATCATAAATGTGATTTCCAAATTATGAATAGCATTACCAAGATGCGCGTGATGGAATAATAAAACAGATTTCGAGTACCAAACACTTTGCAGGTGATCGTTAGGAATGTAAGATACAAGTTTATGGTGGCAACAAGATGATAAAACAAGAAGTATAACACAAAGACCACAATAAAACATGTGAATAGTTTTCTATTA
Organism: Limulus polyphemus; assembly: GCF_000517525.1. NCBI lineage: Eukaryota > Metazoa > Arthropoda > Merostomata > Xiphosura > Limulidae > Limulus > Limulus polyphemus. Next base: position 234,651 of record NW_013666488.1, read on the forward strand.
CTAACAGTCGTAGATCAAATTTTTATAAAAAAATAACAACTCCTCTGCAATTGGGAATAAATGAAAAACAGAAATTCATAGATTTAATTCGGACATTATATTTTAACTAACTAATATTATTATTTTAACTGATTGGACTGTTCTAAGGTCAATGCCCTAGAATATTGGACCATATTCAATTTATAACCAATGAAGATTATCATATCTTAGGTTAATACAAGCATTTATTCTTCTTAGCTAGAGAAATGCACTTTAAATCTCAAAATTCTGAATTCCATTTTTTACAATTGTAAATATATATAAGCAGTATTTGTATCAGTGATTCTAGGTTTAGAAACCATTAACATTTCAAAGTGTGTATCTAACCGTAAAATGATATTTTACAAAATCCTAACTAGATCAAGTTGTTGTGATGAATTGAAAGGATTATACTAACTAAAAAAATACAATTTCTTAAGTGAATGTTATTCTTAGTGGTATTAAAAATGTTCTATGCACTGGGGTATATGACAGTAGTTTTGATAAATGTCAGTCTTACAAATATAGTCTTGGTCAACATGTTTGCATTCTGTTCTATACTGATGTTATTGTCTATATGCATGAAGTAGTTGTTGAGTAAATACCCGAGAAGTAAAAGAGAAGGTATGATCAGACAAACGTGCATGAGTTGGTATGCTGGTCTGTACAAGTTGTTTTGAGTATTTTAGCGTTAAAACACAAATACACACCTGTTTTGTATTAAAGGCTGTGCTTTTTGTATAATATATTTCGAAATAGATCAACGCTTATATTCAGAAAACTTCTCTATACTTGGTGTAGAGTCATGTCTAGTCACGTGCCAGAAGTTATAGGGCATCAAATTGTTCGAATGTTCAGAAATGTTTGTTTTGAATTTCGCGCAAAGCTACACGAGGGCTATCTGCGCTAGCTGTCCCTAATTTAGCAGTGTAAGACTAGAGGGAAGGCAGCTAGCCATCACCACCCACCGCCAACTCTTGGGCTACTCTTTTTACCAACGAATAGTGGGATTAACCGTCACATTATAACGCCCCCACGGCTGAAAGCATGTTTTGGTGTGACGGGGATTCGAACCCGCGACCCTCAGATTGGGAGTCGAGTGCCCTAACCACCTGGCCATCCCGGGCCTGTCCAGAAATGGTATGAAGCAAACTGACATTAGCAAAACAGTAAAGTACCCTAAAGTTTACTGTATCCAAAATCTTGAAATGTCATCGAAATATAGGAAACGTTGTTCCAGGAAGGTCTACTAGTAGACGCCAAAAACTACTGCCCAGGATGACTATATTTTGATGAGATTAACACCTTACGACAGGAATGGCATGAACACATTCATTCTAGGGTATCCAGAAGAACAGTTAATAGGAGACTGACGAAACAAGGTTATTTGGAAGAAGGGCTATCTGAAAACTATATAACTATATTAACTATAATTCCCTGCCATCACCGTGTTACTTTGGCAAGACAGCATGCCAACTTACAGTTAGGACACTGGCAACACTGTTTCTGGCTTGTTAAAGTTGATGGTCGGATTCGTGTTCGTCGTTTGCCTGCAGAGAAGATGAGGGAAGATTGTCTTTCCAACAGGAAACACGTAGGATGTGAAGCAAAATATGTTTGGGCAACTATTCATCATGGTGGAAAAATTGATCTCCACATCCTTCAGGGAAACGTCAATTGAGGCGATATTTCTGCCAAATGCTAGGACAAAGTTTTTCAATAACTTTGTTTTCCAGGATGACAATACCACCGCCCACAGTACATGTATTGTAGAGAATTATCTCGACCAATAGGATGTTACAAGGTTGACATGGTCAGTAATGTTTCAATATTGTAATCCCATTCAGAACTTTTGAGCAGACCTGAACTGGAAAATTGCTAACCACCACCCTAAACCAGCTACATAGTTGAGTAGCAGTGCCTTCTAGTGACAATTTGGGGTGAAATCACAGTAGATTACTTTAATAACCTCGTTGACAGCATACCATGTTGTGAGATAGCAAATTCTTTTTATGATTATGGTTGTGTTGATCATTCATTTATTATTTTCTTTAGTTTATCTATGAAGTTTTAGTTGCATTAAAATGCTAGTCAACCTTCTAGCAAATTATTTGAATTTTGAGTAAATGTGTATGTATGATGAAACTGACGCCAGCTTTCCTAGCATTGAAGTGTAGAGACCATTAATATAGCAGAAGATTAGGTAAATTCATTATAAGAATTACGAGATAGTTAGTGAATTATTGCTGTTTATCAATCAACATTGTTATTAACATTGAAAGGTATTTTTGGAATATTGTATTTGCTGTATTATTATTATTATGTTTAATTAGAATTTCCTTTCTGGTTCTTTTTCCCGATTCCATTATTTGAAACATTATTAATATTTATGATATATAGTTTATTAACATTAGTGTCAAGTCCTGGCTAGGCACGTGTTTACTAACTGTGTTTTGATAAGTGTTAAATTTATTTCTAAGTGTTGTTATTGTTGAACCCTGATTGTAGCAGCACGCTCATTTTAGACCATTATATTGACATCCGAATGGGGGCCTTTTTCATAAAGATTGAATTGTGACTTTGTAATTTTTGTTTCTCAATTTGGGATTGAGTGAATAATTCAGCGATAATTTAAGTTCAGTTAACTAGTGTATGAAAATAACCGTTAACATTTCGTATTATTATGTTTCAGACTATTGTTCGAATGTTGTACTGAGAATTTTAACATAAATTTTTTTTCCTGATAAACTGACCTTGGACAATACATATAAAATTTGAATGGGGAAAGATGACATATTTGGTAGAAGATCACCAGAAAGCGGGCGGAAGTTATATACAGATAAAATATTTGCTGTTGGTGGTAACTCAGCTGTTCTACACATTACCAAATATATTGTTACTAATGTTTTGTTTGTTTGTAATTAAGCATAAAGCTACACAATGGGCTATCTGTGCTCTGCCCCCACGGGTATCGAAACGGGTATTCTATGGTTTGAAAGTCCGCAGACATACCGCTGTGCCACTGGGGGGAACCGTGTTATTATGGAAGTTAGTGACTCTGATACGGCGAGCTTGAAAAAGTCAGTATTGGTGTTGATAAAACAGGTGGAAATGCTAACATTCATGGTGACTGATCTACTAGCTCCCGTTTCTCAATTTCAACCACAAACCTCCGGAGTCGATTCAATTTACACACTTGTGGAAAATTCATTAACTTACGTCACTGCAGTCAACCCACCATCCCTGCCTGTTGAGAAGTTTCTTAACAATTTAGAAATACGTTTTTATATGTTAAGTACCTGAAAATAAATGGGTCGAAACTGTGGATTCTTGTTTGAGGGGAAGGTCACAAAATGGTGGAACGATTTCGGATCAAAAATGGCTTTCGAACTCTGGGAAGAATTTAAGGAAACATTATATAATTTGCACCCAGCGACGTTAGATAATATCGAACTAGCTAAGGAACTCTTCAGTAGGAAGTACCACATGATGCAGGGGAGTAAGTTGAGACGTTTATTTGTAAAAATGTGAAAACTTACAAATTATGGAACCCTGAAGCTACAGAAAAAAGAAATTGTGAAATGTATAATATCACAATTGCACGTTTCTTTATGATAATACTTGAAATGCCACTTTGGTATAGCTTCTGCTGATGTGCAATAAACAAGAACCCTTTTAATAGTGAAGTGATTAAAACTGAGCACCGTAGTAGACCTGTACGACGCTATACTTGTAATCAAAGAGGGTACTTGTCTATGTATTGCTCAAGAAAAGAAAATATGTAAACAGGGAACAAGAAACAAAGGATACTGGTCGGTAAATGAGAGCAGGAATCAAAGAAGGAGGTTCTGAATCCGGTTAAATAAAATCCTCCCTTAACTATTTAACAACTGATATGGATCTGCCCTATCTAACCCTAAAAATTAATGGTGTAGATTAAATTGGATTGCTATTTTTACTTGCATAATAATGTTCATCCACTTGACTTTAGGCTAGGTTATCTCACACTTCGTCTTTACTTTAGGCGTATAGATACTGAGTTGGATTATTCAATACTAAATAACAATATATGGCAAAAAATCAGGATAAATGATCCAACAATTCAACTAAAAACTTGGAGTAAAAGTAATATGCGTCTTGCAGATGGAATGTCAACCGTTACGATATTTTGAAGAAAAACTGTTAGTTGCTAATGTTGAAAAGTATTTTTGGGAGATTGTGTTTGCTGTATTTCTTTTGGAATTAGTTTTTTTTTTTGTGGTTCTTTTTCTTCATTCCATTACTTGAAATAATATTGATATTTACGATATATTGTTTATTAACATTAGTGTCAAGTCCTGGCCAGGCACGTGTTTATGAACTGTGTTTTGGTAAGTGTAGAATTCATTTCTAAGTGTTGTTATTGTTGAATAAATTGTTTTTTGTTGTTGAACCCTGATAGTAGTGGCATGTTCATTTTAGACTGTTACAACATCGTCTTGTGGAGGCTATTCTAGTACGAGAAGGAACAACCAAATACTGATATAACGTTACAGACACTATCTATAATGATGATAAGAGTGTGATCACCATAGCTCCAAGAGGAGAGTACCTACAAACATGAAATTTTGCACCCATACTAAGTGGACTCTGGGTATTATTAGTTATCCACGTGCGTGTGTGTACGCATTTTTTTATGAGACAAGCTAGCGAAAACCCACATATAAAAGAAGTGGTTCTTTATATAACAACTTCTAATATAGAGAAAAGCCAGTGCATTTTGATAACAATGCGTTCCAACAATGGCTTTTATGTCATGTCGCTTAGCAACAAAGTATAATCTTATATTTGTTATTAATTTATGTACTGAAAGTATAAAATGAAATGTATAAACTATAAAATTAATATATATATATATATTTGTTGATTTCTTAATTTGATTAAATTCAAAAACAATTCAACTTTAAATTGGATTGCTATTTTTACTTGCATAATAATTTTCATGCACTTGGCTCTAGGCTAGGTTATCTCACACTTCGTCTTTACTTTAGGCGTATTTATTAATTTATTTAAGTCATACCAATATTCACTATACTTACAAGCTTTCACGGCAACCCCTTCACGACCCCCTTGCACCCCCGTCACTAATATCGTAATGGGCAGACATTAAACGAACTATTCTATCTTGATAAATGCATTTTAGATTTTATGACTCCTCTTATTTCGAGAAATCAAGCGTGACGTAGTGTAACACACGCTGGCTTTTATTTAAGGTAGATAACGTGACGTATAGTGGCATCTATAACTATCTATAATGATTTTATTCTTATCGTAGCTTTACGACTTTTTCGTGTTCTACGCTATAATGGCATCACAATACCCACACTGACATAGTCATCTAGAACATAGTAACGTAATAACCCGAGCTAGGCCGAGTAGTTTCGCTAGTTTATAACAATTCAATGTTATATTTTGTCATTATACATGTTTAAATATTACCTCAAAATGCACTAAAACAAAATGACAAGTTAGAGCGATGAACTAATATGTAAATACTATATGAGAATTAACTTTTAAAAAATGAAAAATTAGAGTCATAAATTAACATGTAAATAGTACATCAAAATCAACTAATAAAATAATGTCAAGATACAGACATGAATTCACAATTAAGTAACCCTTCATACTGAAGTAATAAAACAATTACAATCTAAAGTCATGGATTAACATATAATTATTATTTCAAAATCAACTAGTAAAACATCGACAAACAATTATCATGAATTAACTTAAAAACACTATTTCGAAATCAATTATTAAAACAGCGACAAACTAGAGCAATGTAAATACTACTTCGGAAACAACTGTTAAAACAAAAACAAATTAGAATTATGATTTATCGTGTAAATACTACTTTAATGTCTTGACATTGTTTTATTATTTAATTCAGACGTATTACTTGTAGTTCATGACTTTAGTTTTATATTGTCTGTTAGCTCATTTTTAAATAGTATTTACATGCCAGTCCATAACTCTTTTTGATTTCAAGTAGCATTTACATTTTAATTCATGACATTAGTATTCTATTGCCTTTATAATTGATTTTGAGGTAGTATTTACATTTTATTACGTGACTGTAGCTTGTCATTATATTATTAAATAATTCTAGAAGCGTATACAAATATATATTCTTTACTATCTTCTCAATGACTTCTAGTTGATTCTAAAGCAGTATCTATATGTTAATTAAGAACTCTAGTTTGTCATTGTCTTATTAGTTAAGTTTCAAGTACTACTTATATATTAATTCATGACTGAAGTATTGCTTTCTATTAATAGTTTATTTTGAGGTATTATTTACCTACTAATTCGCGAATAATTTGTGATTCATTTATCACTTAATTCTAAAGTAGTATGTTCATGTTGATTCATGAAATAGCTTGTCATTGCTTTATTAGTTTGATTCTAAAGTAGTATTTTCATGTTAAATTCTAATTCTAATTTGTTTTTCTTTTAACAAAAATAGCAAACAAGAGCATTAAATAACATTTAAATACTAATTTAGAATTGATTCAAACCCACAACCCTCTGATTGCGAGTCTAGCGCCCTAACCACCTGGTCATGCCGGGCTTGTAAAAGTAGCTAAAAGATGTTTATCGCAGTCTATGAAACGTACCGAAGATAAAATTTACAAAATCAAGTAAATGTCAAGTTTTAATGAAGGAAAACTTAGTTTAATATACAGAAACGTCTGAATACGTGTTCACAAAGTGATAAGCAAAGTTGAACGAACTGCGTATGCGTATTTTACACATAAATAAGAGAAAAGCTATAGAAATTGTATTTTGTGTAATGTTTATTTCTTAAGGAAATTACATGCAGTTTAAGTGTTGTTTGTGTGAAATACTTTGCAGATAAAACAAAACTAAAGTTGAAATCGAAGCCAGTCATCACGTGATAACAACATATTGTACCATACCCGTTGCATTGAAGGGTTTGATAAGCAATAAAACAAGTAAGTGATACTCAATTGAAAAGCCAATATGCAATCTTGACTCCTCCAACAAAGGCATTTCTAACGATGTGAAATTTGTAGCGTTTGATTCAGAAATATGCTTGAAAGTTCCGGACATACAAACGCAAGCGTATTGTATATACAGGTATTACTTCAGAGTCAACTAATAAAATAATGACAAGCTACAGTCGCAGCTTATCATAAAAATACTACTTTTCGTTAACTGATATAACAATGGCAAGCTAGTCATGATTTAATATGTAAATACTACTTTGGAATAAAATAACAAAACAATCACAAATTAGTCATCAATTTAACATATGATTACTGTTTTAACATAGAACCATCTAATAAAACACTGACAAACTAGAGTCTTGAATTAACATACATTTATTGCTTGAGAATCGATTGAAAACTAGTTATGAATTAACGTTAAGATACTGATTTATTTGTAAATTAGCCCCCCCCCCCCAGTGGCACAGCGGTATGTCTACGGACTTACAACACTAGAATCCGGGTTTCAATACCCGTGGTGGGCAGAGCACAGATAGCCCATTGTGTAGCTTTGTGCTTAATTACAAACAAACAATTTGTAAATGAATAAAAAATAAAAACCAAAGTCACGATTTAACATGCAAGTCTTACCTCAGAAGAAACAAGTAAAACAATAACAAATCAGTCATGAAGAGGATGTAAATAATGCTTTAAAATCCACTACTAAAACAACAAGCTAGAATCATGAACTCACATATAAATATTCATTCAGAATCTACTAATTTAGAAATGGCAGGTTGTAGTCACCAATTAAAATGTAAATACTATTTTAGAACCAACTACTAAAACAGTCATGAACTAGTCACAAACTAATATGTAAATAATACTTTAATCTTAACTAATAAAACACATTATCAAATAACATTTATATACTAATTTAAAAACAATTAATAAAACAATGACAATCTACGGTTATGATTTAACACATAAATACTACTACATAATTAGTTAATAAAATTATGAAAATATAATAATCATTGAATAATTAGTCAATACTATTTCAGAATCAAATAAAAATACAATGACAAACTAGAATCTTGAAGTAACACCTAAATTACTAAATACTCTTCAAACAATAAAATAATGACAAGCTAGAGACATAAATCAATATCTAAATAATACTTCAGAGCCAGCAGGTAAAATAATGACAAGCTAGAGCCATTATTTAATATATAATACTACATTGAAATCGACTATTAAAGAATGATAACCTGGAGTCAATAGATAACATGTATATACTATTTTAGAATACACTAATAAAACAATGGCAAACTAGTCAAAAACTAAAAGCTAAATAATACTTTAGTCTTGCGACGGATTTACTATTATATATCTATTTTAATATCGATGTTTGTTTAAGTTAAATTTATATTTTAAAATGTACATAACTTATATTGTTAAACCTGTATTTCGAAATGCACACCTATTCTGTAAAATTATAGAATATTCTCGAGTGTAAGAATCAACAATATGTGTGTGTACGTAAACACTAGTGAATCGTCAGTACTGTTGTGTAAGTTCAAATTTCGAGAAACTCTCCTCACGCCTATAAATATGACCAACGCGACGCGCCTAAACACAGTATATATATTACTGGTTTGCTACAGTTGGTATATTATAAACTTCGGAAGCTATAATTGTGATTAACCCTTATTAATCGGGATAACTTCAGATATATTGACCAGGAACGTTTATAGGTTTCGAACATTACAAACCATATAACTTAATATATTCGACGTGTAGCCGGCACAGAAAGAAGAATACAGAGCTAGCTCCCCGTTTAAGTGAATTGCATCTACATCAACTAGAAATTAATCCGCTCATCGTGACCCTTCGATAAGACATCCGGGAAGTTGCAGACTAGAAAGAAGACTCGATATTGTTTGTAAATCTTTTGTACATTGATCATTATTTATAATAACTGTCATTATAAATTGTATTATTGGTTGTATATTAGAATATATTTGTATTAAAAAAACTGTATGTATCAAAATCTTGTTGGCAAATATCATAAATTGGATACATATCGGAATTAATTTAACTTCTAAATTTAAAATTACAATTTAACTCAATTTCAGGCTATTTGAAATTATAATATGTTACCACTTTTTAACCTTGTACAGTAAGTTATCATTTTAGTAATTTGGAGACTGGAAACAATCTGATTTTTATAGAATTGTGTATGAAATAATCGTTGTTTTAAAAAGTCATTAGTTAATATGTAAATATTAATTTAGAAATAGCTAATAAAACACTGACGGACTAGAGTCATAAATTAGCATTAAACTACCATTAGAGAGTCAATTAATATAACAGCGAAAAGCTAGTCATGAGTTAACATGTAAATTCTAATTTATTTATAAACTATTAAAACAATTACAAACCAGAGTCATAAATTAACATATAAATCCTACCTCAGAAGAAACTACTAAAACAAAAGCAAAACAATTTAAAAAACTAATAAAACAATGATAAACTAGTCAGATTGTTTGTTTGTTATGAAATTCGCGCAAAGCTACGTGAGGGTTATCTGCGCTAGCCGTCCTTAATTTAGCAGTGAAAGACTAGAGGGAAGGCAACTAGTCATCACCCCTGACCGCCAACTCTTGGGCTACTCTTTTGCCGACGAATAGTGGGGTTGTCCGTAACATTATATTGTCCCCATGTTTGGTTGAACGAGGAGTTGAATCCGCGACTGACCGATTACAAGCCGAGAACCCTAACCACCTGACCGTGCCCAACTAGTCAGAAAATAACATCCAAATAATTCTATAATCTTAGCTAATAAAAATAAATTAATCAACTAATCATAAATTAACATGTAAATCCTACCTCAAAAGAAACTATTAAAACAATGAAGTAGCATGTAAATAATACTTTAGTATCAACTAACAACACAATGACAACCTAGAGTAATTAACTAAAATGTAAGTACTACTTCGTATTCAAATAATAAACAACGACAAAGTCATGAATTAACATGAAAGTATTACTTGCGAACTAACTATTAAAACAATCACTAACAAGTATTATGAATTAAGATGTAATCACTACTTCAGAACCATCTCATAAACGAATGACAAACTAATTTCATCAATTAACATGTTTGTTTGTTTTGAATTTCGCGCAAAGCTACACGAGGGCTATCTGCGCTAGCCGTCCATAATT
>NW_013666488.1:244895-277531 GCF_000517525.1 Limulus polyphemus
CGAATACTGGGATTGACCGTCACATTATAACGCCCCCACGGCTGAAAGGCGAGCGTGTTTGGTGTGACGGGGATTCGAATCCGCGACCCTCAGATAGCGAGTCGAAAGCCCTAACCACCTGGCCATGCCGGGCTCCAATTAACATGTAAATAATACTTTAAACTCAACTAATATACAATGACAAATTAGAATCATGAATTAACGTGAAAATGCTACTTAAATATCAACTAGTAAAGCATGAGTTAATATGTAAATACTACTTAACAATCAACTAATAAGGCAACGGCAAACTAGAGGTATGAATTGATATCCAAATACTATATCATAATCAACTAATAAACAATGATTTGATTATGAACTAATACGCAAATACAACTTACAAATCAACTAGTAAAGCATGAGTTAATATGTAAATACTACTTAACAACCAACTAATAAGGCAACGGCAAACTAGAGGTATGAATTGATATCCAAATACTATATCATAATCAACTAATAAACAATGATTTGATTATGAACTAATACGCAAATACAACTTACAAATCAACTAGTAAAGCAATGGCAAACTAGAATCATGAATTAATGTGTGGATATTACTTGATAATCAATTAACAAAACAACGATAAAATATAGTTATGAAACAACATGTAAATACAACTTCAGAATCAACTAATAAACAATGACAAACTAGAATTATGATATAACATATAAATGCTACTATAAAAAAATCTTATAGCTTAAATAATCGCAATAAAAACTATTAATTATGTAACAATTACGCCGGAGAAATTCATTAATGTTCTAAGGCGATTAATATTTATTTAGAACAAAAATTAGTTCCACACAGTAAGTCGAGAATTGTTTATAACTAGAAGTAATATTCTTAGGTAGAGGGTTTTCTTCACTCTGGAAGCTTAATATCTACATTATTTTAGTGCAATTTGCGTATTCACTCGACGTTATGACGTTCCAAGTTAAGGTTGAAATCTTGTTAGTAAACTTGAGCCGTTATATGAACAGCAGTTATATGCGTATTAGTTATGAGTTATATAGCGTAATTTACAACATTTGCGTAAATCATAAAAATCAAATCAGATCACTGAGCAGTCACAATTTATACTTACACGTGTATTATTTTATAGATAATAATAATCTCGAATGAGCAGGAACAAGTTCATATTATTGTGATATCTACAAATTTGATAAAACATATGTACAGTATTAGTACATGAACGACAACTAGCATAAAAGTGAAAAATAAAGTGAGAATTTTTAAACAAATCATCAAGTCGTTTGAGAGAAATATTCAAAGAAATATTAACATATTCCTTAGGTACCAGAAAGCAAAAGAAAACAAGTAAAGATTTTAAACTTTCGTAAAGTGGAAGTAGATTTCAGATCAACAGCATTGATCTTTATACTAACCTGTTGGAGTTGGTTAAAGGTGTCTTTTTCTGTCTAATACCTCTGGTCAAATCGGAACAGTTTTTATCGGTTCAACTACACACTTGCACTGAATGTAGTTTGTGCTCTAGCTGAATCGATAGCTTGTTGGATGTTGGTAGACAAGAGACCTCTATCGGAATTAATTACAAACAGGCTCATTTGCTCTTCTCTAGCAATAGCTCCCCAGTGGCACAGCGGTATGTCTGCGGACTTACAACGCTAAAATCCGGGTTTCGATTCCCGTGGCGGGCAGAACATAGATAGCCCATTGTGTAGCTTTGTGCTTAATCAAAAACAAACTCTACCAATAAAATTCTACTATTTAATTTTTGTCAATTTCATATTCACAATACTTATTTGTTCATAACTTACATTAGTTCTGCATGTCAGTCATTAATATCAGTATAAAGCAATTTTAAACTCCTAATCAAACGGAAACTATGGTCGTCAAGGTAACAAACCTAGCACTTCACAATATTTTTTAAATTGATGTTCGACTAAATCTGGGCACCATTAGCAGAGAAAAAAAATCAAATTTTGGCCAGAAAATTGAAAATTATAATGTAAGGAATGGTAAAAAATATTTAATAACTGCGTAGTGAAAATCTTATCGCCATATCATCTTCACATATTGAAAGACCTAATCCATAGTAATTATTTTAACATATATAGTTAGTAGATTTGACAACTTCCCAGGTGCTACATTATACATTTAGGAACATATATATATATAAATATACAAATTCCAATAAATATTAACGATTCAGTCGCCAGGGAAGAAACTTAAGATTCTGTGTGAATTGCCATAATATCAAATTTATATCAAGATCGAGTGTAAATTAAGTTAGAAAGGTACCAACACATTTTAGTGCTAATATAAATCGTAAGCGATACATTGAGAGTCAGGCAGATGGACAACGATACAAAAAGTAAACATCATTTTTAACTGCTATATATTTTATCATTTTTTTTTTCATTTTGGGAGATTTTACCGTTACGAATACAGGTGTATATTAAACGTACTCCGTTACAGTGCAGGAGTGAGAATACTTTCATTATCCATTACTGGGCTAGTATTTTCTGATCGTATAGTAGAATTTGAACGTCGCTATTATAGCACAGCCACAGCCTCAAATTCTGGAGTGCATATTTTCCAAACCGGATCGAGAAATGTGAATCCTAGGATTCACAGTCTGGAGACGCTATGTACTAGGACACGTATGGCTCTAAATTGAGTTAGAGATTTCAAATTGTTAGATTGTTTAATTCGTTATATGCTGCTTCATATTTCACATCTTGAACTTAATGTTTTTTGTTTCGTTTTCTTTAAAAGTTTTTTAGTCATCATGTGGTCCTGTTTTTCTGAAATATGATTCCTGAGATATTTATTTTTTTGTTTTCCATTGAAACCTGTGATAATAAACTACACTACTTTAATAAAGCATGTAAACAGAAGTAATGTGACGTAAGTTTTTCTCAGTACCTTGCATTTGAAACGCACGGACTGTATCAGGCGATAAATGGGAGAGTTTGAGATCAGAAAGTCACGTGGCGTCATAGTTCCATAGTGTCGCCACAGGATGTGTTGCTAGGATTGGATTTGTTTGTTTGTAATTAAGCACAAAGCTACACAATGGGCTATCTGTGCTCTGCCCACCACAGGTATCGAAACCCGGATTCTAGCATTATAAGTCCGCAGACATACCGCTGTGCCACTGGGCGGCCTAGGATTGGAAAATGTGGGCCAGTAATTACAAAGTGTAGGATAATCTAGGACAATGGATATTTTTCGTTGGAATATAATGTATTTGCATAATCACTTGATATATAAATATAGGTCCTTTTCAGGACTGCCACATCTTGAGCAAGAGAATGCCATAAATACGTAGAGTTTTATATCATAATGTAAAGTCAACAAACACTTTTTTACTGAGTCTTTAGATCAAAGTTCAGTAACATACAAAATGTACAGCATATTTTATAATCATAAACAACATACATTAAATGTGATATAGAGATCCAATAATTGACCAAAAAATTGACACTTTATAAAAATCAATCATATTGAAGAACAAGAATATCAGAAAATTATATTTCGAAACGTCTGATATTAAACACAAATAATTATGGAATAATAATGATATAAAGCAACATGAATTCTGTAAACTATTATAACGTAATTAACTCGTGATAAAAGCGCTACATTATTTATTCTAATATAATAATCAACTCAAATTTATACTTTATGTGAATCTTAGAAACATTTAACTTTCGCATGAAGACAAACATAATTATCATTTGCCACTACATCTTTAGTCAAACATGAACAAACAAATTAAATCCTATACTTAAACGTAACTAAGTGTATATATTAAACTATCAATATTAAAAAAAAACTATAACTTACAGTGCCTTACAAAAGTATTCACCCCCGACCAATAATTTCACATTTTAATGAAATACAAATAATGTAAACAATGTTTTTAATGAACTTGTTTTTATTCAAAACTCTAATGATCCAACTTAACACTGTTATGTGTGAAGGAAGTTGAATGTTAGTAAAACCTGCAAAGAAAATATATAAATTGGTACTTGCTGATTGCATATCATCAAGTTCTACTCATCTTACATTTGCTTTCACAAAAACACAAAATGTGTCTGCTGATTTTGAGAGTCAAGAAAATATACACTAAAAACTATTAATAAATACCATTGAGGAAGCCTTCATCTTTTTATAATCTCTGACTAGTAATATTTCTTTTATCTTACTTTGCTAAGACTTTATCTTTTTGATAAATATCACTGACGTTCACATGTATCTTATAACGTCTGAATAGTTATGTTTTTCTTGTTTTATCTTATCAAGAATTTGGTGATTAATATATATCTATGACGTTGTGGTGTTTCATATTCTCTGACTAGTAATGTTCCATTGAACGTATTCTAATAAGTTACTGACTGGTTTTTATATATATAGTTGACGGTAAAGCTTTTTTGTTTGTAATCGCTGACCTCAGTTTAGCAAGAATTTACTTCTTAATATACAACTGTTATATATGATCTGACTAGTAATGTTTATTTGACCTTATTTCGCAAAGTTCTTGCTGGTTATTATATACCACTGACTATCTCTCACAAGTAATGTTAATTTTAGAAACACACATCGTGCTTGCCAGTCCTATGAGCAATTCTACTAGTTGTTTCGAATTTTTATGGACATAGTCGGCCATTTTTCTTTGTGTCCTAAATGTTTCCGGCCCCTTCTTTTTACTTTTTTCCGTCCTTTTTACTTGCAAATATAACCGTTGAATACTAACATGTAAGACGGGGAAGTTTTCAAAGAATCTGGAGCGTAATAAAAAGTATATTTTATTCATGGTTTTTCGATATTATATAAACTTCTCATGATATCAGAAACTAAGAGTAGAGTGTAGGTTCCTCACATTAGATTACAGTCATTCTAGGGAATAACCAACGAAATGAAATCCTATAAGCCTGCAATATTTCAGAGTTTTGTTAAAAATCAATTTAAACATTTTTAGTGCAAAACCACATTGGGCTATCAGCTGTGTCCACCGCGGGGAATCAAAACTCCGGTTATTATCGTTGTATATGCGTAAAGTTACCTCTGACCCAAAGAGAGACCATTAACGTTATGTCCCCCGGTGGAACAGCTGTAATTTGTTTGGATTTACAACAGTAAATCAGCGGTTCGATTCCCCTCAGTGGACAGAGCAGATTGCCCGATGCGACTTTGCTATAATAAAACATACACACACTTATGGTATTAAATATTTATACTTGTGCTTCAAAAAGATCTGAAAGGTTTTTCGTTTTAGATATTGTCTCAAACAGCAAGATAATATTAAAGTTAAAAAAAATGTATTTATATCAGTGAAATACACAAAAAAAATAGTGATAATATGGTGTTAAGAAATGAAGTTGATTCAAACTACCGTAATGTTGGCGTTAAGAAATGAACTTGAATCAAACTACGATAATGTTGCTGTTAAGAAATGAAGTTGATTCAAAATACCATAATGTTGGCGTTAAGAAATGTAGTTGATTCAAACTACCATAATTTTGGCGTTAAGAAATGTAGTTGATTCAAAGTACCATAATGTTGGCGTTAAGAAATGAAGTTGATTCAAACTACCATAATGTTGGCGTTAAGAAATGAAGTTGATTCAAACTACCATAATGTTGCCGTTAAGAAATGAACTTGACTCAAACTACCATAATGTTGGCGTTAAAGAAATGAAATTGGTTCAAACTACCGTAATGTTGGCGTTAAGAAATGAAGTTGATTCAAACTACCGTAATGTTGGCGTTAAGAAATGAAGTTGATTCAAACTACCGTAATGTTGGAATTTCAGCTATATCCTTTTAATAAGTTGTTCTTAGATTAACTATGCATAAATCATAGACTAAACTGTATATTCATTATCGTGAAATATATAATCAGTGATGGTTTTAGCATTAAAAGATGAGCATAAATGCCTTGATAAACATATATGCCCAGAAAAAGTTCATTTAAAGCATTTCTTTTACTCTTTAAAGATTATAGCTATTATGTCATATTCATGCAGAGAAGTGATATCTATATACCAGATTATCCGCTCAAAGAAAACTCTTATTACAATAACGTGCAAGGTATTTTTGGTTATTTCGTCATTTTGACACATTTATTCCCGTTCAGGAAAAAAATACAATAGAAACAATCACTACTGTTTGCTGAACATAAGAAAAAACAGGTAACAAAAGTAAGTAAGAAAATGGGACTCTTATTTTCCTTTGTGCAAAATGTAATTTATAATATGTAAAACTAATTAACTGATAGATAGTGTTACTGCACAGACAATATTAATCAGTTTGAATTGGTGTTAAGTGTCGACACAACTGAATGGAGCAAGAATGAAGATAAAAATAAAGAATGGGACAGATGCTCGTATATTTAAACAAACGCGCCGATCATGTTTACAGTAATGATTACTTATGCTACATAACAAAAGTGAATAAAATATTAGAAAGAAAATGAGCTATAGAGTAATAGCTCAAAAATAAATTTATATTAGATTAAAGATGCATATATATATATATATATATATGTCTGTGTAAATACATACATCCTTACAGATGGATACGAAATCAGTATTTGTAATCCTGGTCCCAATGTATTAACGTTTTAGACCAGTAGGCGAGCGTATATGTACATTGGTATTTCACAAACATCTTGATTGCATGTCCATCTACTGCCAAGTAGTTGTATACTAACATAAACACGCGAGATAATTAAATCATTCATAGATGTAATATTATTTATTTAGTAGACACAAGTAAAGTGAAATATATTATTATTATTACAATACATTTAAAACTGGAAAAGCTTGTCTAAGAAATTAAGTAATAATGTGTAGGATAACATTTTGGTTAAAGGAAAAGTTTAAATGCATGTTTGAATAAACATAAGAGTTTTAATTCTATTGTTTGTTATCTTCATACCTGTTAAATTCAGTGTCTGATGTAGACCTAAGTTCGAGACGTAACACTTATTAAATCATTTTTTGAGGACGAAGGAAAGCATTTGTATGTGATAACATTTTTTTTCTCAAAGATATAGTTTCTTTAATCATCCCCAGAAGAGCATTATCCACTTTGAGAACTAATAATCTCTTTAAAAAATTGTATTAAAGTCTTATAATTGAAATCCGTGTGCAAGTTAGATAATTGGTACTTCGAAATGTGAAAAGAAAATTCGTTTACGGAAATCCTAACAAACACACATTTTATATTTTAACCAATTTGAAAAGGCAATAAAGTACAAAGATGAGAAGAAATACACTAAAAATATATCATTTCATGTAGTGCACGTGAATAAATATGACACAAGGAAAGTTTATATGTCTTTTTTTTTTTACTGACCCTTTACTATTGGTTTGTAAAGAGGAGAAATATAACAGCATCAGGACTGTCGCCACCTTTAGTGCATGCTGTTGTCGATGGACCTTTCATCAAGTACTAGAGTTCTTAGGGCCGGCTAGAAATGCAAAACCTCAAGTTAAATATTTAATAAGGTGTTTATGGTTTTCACAAATACTATATTAGTATATCTAATTCTTGAAGTTTTGTTAATAAATGTTTCAGTGTGTGTGATACTTGTTAAATCTGTAATTTATTTTACATATACTAATGATATCTCCTTAAAACCTAATGGTCTATAACGAAACTTGTTGGTTACATAAGAAGTATAAATGGAGACTTGTATTAGATGTTCAAACATATTTGTTAGAAACTGATATTCAAGGATGTAATTTATCATAAAAGACTAAGCTACACACATAATTATCTGACATTTGATCTTTAGTCTGCAGACAGTAGAATTAGTTACTTTTTGTTAGTGAATTAGTAATGTAAGATGAGTATAAATTATATTTTTCAACTGACCCTGTCTGAACTTATGCCCAGTGCTGTATGTCGGGCACAATTTATTCTTATAAGTAGTGAGCATAAAATGCTTGTGTTGTAAAGTACGATTCACTTAGCAAGATTCAATGATTGCATACTAAATTTTTCGTTTATAAACTTTATTAAAAATCTTAGATACTGAACTGAAATTAACAAGTAGTAATATGGAAATAATGTACAAAAGTTGTATGAAAACTAACTTAAACGAGTCAATCCAGTATTTTATAGACTAAGAATATATAATCGTAAATAGCAACATATTCTTTGTATTACAACTGACTTGTTCAACTTTTGTATTCATAAAATTTTATTTCCTGTCACATTGAACTTTCGAATCTATCAGTCCCCACTCCTCTTAATAAAAATGTAGACATACTGTCAATTATGATGAGTCACACTAAATATCCAATAGGGTTGAAGTGTCCACACCATTGGGTGATTGTATGTGCTGACGTTTCTATTGTTTGCTTTCAATGTTAATGACTCTCAGATAGAAGTGGAAAGAACATGTATATGTAGTAGTTCGTTTGATGTTCAAAATGAAAATACCTTTAGAAAAGTAAGGATAAGCATTTTCTACAATAGTGATGGTTAAACATTACTATTAATGTAGATCCTTTAAACTAAACTTTAGTGAAGCCAATCAAGGTATAAGGCTAAACATGAAATTGTAGTACATTATTTACAAATTTAGATAAGCATCTATTTCAGGGTGAATAGATAATATACAGTATATTAATTATAGAAATGAATTAGCATTAAGTGTTTTACATATAAAACGTCAGAAAATGCAAAGAGTATGTCATTTATATCAGTACATTAAATGTGTATTAGATCGGTACTTAAAAACACAATTGGGTACAATAACGGTCTCGTTCAACATTTATAAAAACAAAAAATTATGTATGATAAAATATTTTCAAGACGTATATAAATTAGAGAAGCAAAACTAAACAAGTAAAGAATTAGCAAGGTGTTTTATATGTAAAATAATGGATACTTGTAAAAAGAAGCTATCCTATAATATTTGCCTCATTCAAATATATATCTTTACTGACAGGAAGCCAAGCTGCCAATTGTAGATACACATTTCTACAGACAGGAAGCCAATTTGGCGATGTGGAATATGATCTTTTGTGACAGGTAGCCAAGTTCCTAATTGGAGATACACATTTCTACAAACAGGTAGCCAAGTTCCTAATTGGAGATACACATTTCTACAAACAGGTAGCCAAGTTCCTAATTGGAGATATGCATCTTTACAGACAGGAAGCCAAGTTGCCAATATAAGGTATAAACCTTTACAGACAGGAAGCCATTTTTTTAAAATTATAATAAATGATTAAAAACAACATTTTATATTTACACAATAAAACTTTATTGAAGCCGTACGGCTTTCACTTTAAAATATATTTCTACAAGTACATGTTTCGACGTGACCTTTGTCATCCTTAGGAGTAACTTATAAGACTATTTTATACTTTTCCCCTTGTCGCATTACTTCATTGTTATTTACATATTTCCGTTAATATATATAAAAAAAATAATGTTGTCCATATGGGAGATATATCTTTACAGACAAAAATTCAAGTAACTTGTATGGGATGCACATATTTTCATATAGGAAGCTAATTTGGTCATATGGGACACATATATTTATAGACATGAAGCGAAGTTGCCCATATGGGATATAATGTTTACGGACATGATGTCATATTGCCCACATAGTAAATAAATCTTTACAGTCGAGAAGACTACTTACCTAGAGGAAATATACATTTTTACAGTTAAAAAGCCATGTTTCCCATATGAGAAGTACATCTCCTGCGACAGCTTATGTTAGGTATACATTACACAAAGACAAGTCTTCCTTGTACAGTTGATGTGAGTTATACATTACACAAATACAAGTCTTTCTTGTACAGTTGATGTGAGGTATACATTACACAAAGACAATTCCTCCTTGTGCAGTTGATGTGAGTTATACATTACACAAATACAACTCCTCCTTGTACAGTTGATGTGAGTTATACATTACACAAAGACAAGTATTCCTTGTACAGTTGATGCGAGTTATACATAACACAAAGACAACTCCTCCTTGTACAGTTGATGTGAGTTATACATTACACAAAGACAACTCCTCCTTGTACAGTTGATGTGAGTTATACATTACACAAAGAGAAGACTTACTTGTACATTTGATGTGAGTTATACATTACACAAATACAACTCCTCCTTGTACAGTTGACGTGAGTTATACATGACACAAAGACAACTCCTACTTGTACAGTTGATTTGAGTTATACATTACACAAAGACAAGTCTTCCTTGTACAGTTGATGTGAGTTATACATTACACAAAGACAACTCCTCCTTGTACAGTTGATGTGAGTTATAAATTACACAAAGACAACTCCTCCTTGTACAGTTGATGTGAGTTATACATTACACATAGACAAGTCTTCCTTGTACAGTTGATGCGAGTTATACATAACACAAAGACAACTCCTCCTTGTACAGTTGATGTGAGTTATACATTACACAAAGACAACTCCTTGTACAGTTGACGTGAGTTATACATTACACAAAGACAACTCCTCCTTGTATAGTTGACGTGAGTTATACATTACACAAGGACAACTCCTCCTTGTACAGTTGACGTGAGTTATACATTACACAAAGACAACTCCTCCTTGTACTATGTATAATATGTGTGTAATAAAAATTGACAATGTTAACAGTGTAACAGTGTTATAATCGGTAAAATAATGGTTTTACTTCTATTCAAAACTTTTATGACAAACTCAGATTAATCATTAACTGAAAACACGATCTGTTGAAATAATAGTTTTACTTGTAACTTTTTAGAATATGAAATGTAATCCAGACATCGATGAAGTAATCACCAGTTGAGACATATTAAGACACCTTATAATGTGCTTATCATCCTATTGAAATATCTGTTTACAGTAATACCACCTGCCTTAGCAGCACTAACCCTAGTAACACAATTTGCCAAGTACTACCATCTGCCTATAGAACCTTATTAACAAATTCAACCTACTACCACAATTCGCTTATAGAAACACTATCCGCATTTGTAAGACATATATACTACAAATAAGTATATAAATAACAACTATAAACATATGTTGAGACAAGTTGAAATCCGTATGCATCCCTATCCGCCTGGAGAAACACAATCCACCTTTGTAAAGCGTGCATAATGCAATCAAATATGTGAAAACAATAAAGTTGATCATAATAACAAAACTAGAGATTAGAATAATAGATTTAATTTTGTACTTATAAAGTGAAACTGGATTCTGATAAGATCTTCTCAGTACAGATAAGTGTGAAAATAATGATGTTATGCAAATTAGATGAAATATTAATTTTAAGACTTTGATTGTTACTATAAGGTTGATGTCATGTTGAGATACACTGATCTATGTCACCCTTTGGTTGTTTGCTTGCGAACTATCTGTGCTAATGTGTTCTAACAACATACACTCTGGTGCCACTTCGTGGAACTATAACGTTATCATCTTTCTCGCCCCTCTGATACCTATTACATAACAGTTATGTACACCTCAGGTTTTGCCATCCTTTGCATGTTATTTAATAGTTATGTAACCCTTAGGTGGCATCCTTTTGATGCAAGACTATCCCTCTTACTACTAATGTAATAATACGTCAACCACTATATCTGATATATCCAGTGTCAATGAGGCCTTTTGTCCAGTAGCAGGGATCGTCATTCCGGTTGGTATACGACAGGCATAGTACTTGATCGATGGATAAAACATGGCAGAAATCTAGGATATGAGTATCGCAGGATCTTCGGAATTTTTGGCATTTCCCCTTCAGCAGACATAGTTGTGGTCGAGACGTTATTTTTATCATTTTTAACAACATATTTTTTATTCTGGATATTAATTGATTATTTATATTACTTGAAGTCACGTTTACTCCTCATTCAAAATAACTGGCAAAAATATTAGACTAGATTATTATCATGTAATAAAACCTCATAACGTTTATTGTACAGACTGAATAAAAGTATCTGGTTAGAATAGAGAAAGAAATGGAAGCGTCTGTTTGAAATAAAGACATATAGTTGATTGAAAGGAAGAGAAAGCTTTGGCTGAAATGAAGAAGCAGTTGCTTGTAATAAGATGATACTATTGACTGAAATGAAGAAGCAGTTGCTTGTAATAAGATGATACTGTTGACTGAAATGAAGAAGCAGTTGCTTGTAATAAGATGATACTATTGACTGAAATGAAGAAGCAGTTGCTTGTAATAAGATGATACTGTTGACTGAAATGAAGAAGCAGTTGCTTGTAATAAGATGATACTGTTGACTGAAATGAAGAGAGGCGATTGATTAAAACAGTAAGAAAAGTTGATTGAATGGAAGCTAGGTGGTTTATCGAAATGTAGACACAGGTAACTGAAATGGAAGGAGGTATTTCATTGAAATGAAAATATAATCATTAAGTTTGCACATTTGAAATTTCATGTGAAATGTGTAGACACGTTTAGTTTTAGCAATAATTTTTTATTGCTTACTAGTTTATATGTTTAAGAAAATTGCAGTTCTATTTAGTGTGGAGAAGTCATGCTGCATTTTACAAGAAAATTCCACAAAGCAAGGAGTATATACATATATATATATATTACTATCTTCATAACAATTATGATGAAATATTTTAATCACCGTCAAAAGTTTCAGATCGTGCTTAAATTATTTATGTTCGCTACGTCTAGGGTTATCACTTTGAATCAACAGTATATATATAAATTCTCTAAAGTTCATTCAACCACATCAATTTTTTCATGATATCATTACATATTATTGTGAATGTTTGCGGAATAATGAAAGGTTTAGGCTTAGAATTTCAGATTAAATTGATGCAATTTGTATATTTCTGTGCATTTTTCCGTTCAAAATCAATTTTGTGGGTGATTTTTTACCAGTTCATGATATATTTCCTGTTTTAATTTCTGTATCTTTCTAATCAGAAAAGAATTTTTTTTTTTTCATTAACATATGGGTTAAACTTAACTTAATATTTACATTTTCTACTGACGTTAGGATGCTTGAAAGTATAGGCTTATTTTATTGTTGTCAAACACGAAATTGATTTGTGGAGACTACTCAGTATAAACATGCTAGTCGACGAAAGAGATATGATTTTCCAAATTAAAATTGATAGATAACTCCAGATTTCATTTGCCTGTTTAGATAGAAGTGAACAATTTTCAAATTTCGGGACTACCAGAGGATTATCTGTGAAAATTTGAATTAAAAAAATATATCATACGAAATAAAAACACCCACTACAAAAGAACTCGATCTTATATTTTCATAAATAATTGGACCATTCCTGCTAAATGATAACTTTGTTACTTAGAATGGAGGCTAATCCTACTGTTGGATAAATTTTCATACTAATTACTAGTTTATGCAGTAGTAAATGTTTATTTTTCTATTTTTTGAATAACTGGAAACCTCATTGTGAAAGACTATTTCTATAATAAATTTTTCATGCTATTAATTAGATGAATGATAACTGGAAACTATTTCCAATTAATCGTATTAAAAGTATATTAATTGTAATAGATGTTTGCACTTTTTAAGAACTTTACATTTATCTCAATACCATCAGAACAATATTAATTAATTTTATATATATTATAAATAAACATTAGTAGTGTTAATCAAAATACATTACTTTAAAAACATTTAATTTAGAAAATGTACACACTTGATTTTGTGATAAAAAGTTAGTCTTGTAAAGTTGTGTATTCTCCTCAATGAAAGTTTTAAATTCGTCTATTTAATATTTTATCAGATAACAAACTCTCAGCATGATGGTTTCTCAGTTCAATACACTATCTCTATTCGCGTTATTTGTGCAAAAAATAAGCTTGGTTTGTTTTGAATTTCGCACAAAGCTACATGAGGGATATTTGCGTTAGCCGTCCCTAATTTAGCAGTGAAAGACTAGAAGGAAGGCAACTAGTAATCATCACCCACCGCCAACTCTTGGGGTACTCTTTTATCAACGAATAGTGGGATTGGCTGTGACATTATAACGCCCCCACGACTGAAATGGCGAGCATGTTCGATAAAGGGAATTCGAACCCACGACCCTCAAATCGCTAATCAAGCGTCCTAGCAACCTGGCCATGACAGGCCTTATAGTCCTAACCACCTGGCCATGCAGGCTCATTAGAAAATTCGGTCATTTAAAATAATTTACATTTAGTTTATCTAAAAAATCTACAGTTAGTATATTTCGTATATTCACGGCATACAAAAAAATCATAATTCGTAACATGGCATGAAAAGACAAAACCAGTGCTACTGAATAATGTTATTTATTCCTCTCATTTCTTGTTAATGAAACCCAACATATGATAACCAGTCACATGTGTTCTTTACTGCAGCTGAATGCTTATTCAGCTGTGCTATATATGTATAATGGACTTAATTAACACTTCAAGTAAATCACAGCTTAAAGCGCATTGGATAGTTTAAGAGCCATGACTCGACTTTAAAAAACATTTGGATATTTCATGACACTTTACTTGAGCGGAAAATCATTAGACTGATATGAAAGTACAACAGTAATAAAAAGTTGTTGCGAATTTGTAACAAGTGTTCCAAAGTGCCGTTAGTAGAATGTGAAACTGCTTCCCAACCAATAGTGCGTTTGTTCTGGCGTATAGACGAGGCAGTACAACACACGCTGATGCCCATTATCTAAGAGTTCTTCATTGCCACAATCACAGGGTGACAGCTCTAAGACTGAACCAGATGTTCTAGAGTATAACTGCATACCATGTTAAATCACTAACGATTAGAAAAAGTATATTTTACAAGGTCCACCTGTATGGTATATTTTTTTTACATCAAAGCACATAATATTTCGCCTGCAGTGAATATGTCTATGAGGCAATATTATTTTTGGAGATAAGTTGCACTTTACTCCACAGCCAGATAACAAACGTATACTGACCTCAAAAGCACGAGATTGTTATTTAAGGGTACAGTTATTGTGGTGAAATTAGTCATAATGGTTTCAGTCTAATCGATAATGCTGCCCCATGACGCTAAACTGATTGGTTCATTCCCTAAACAAATAAAATGTAGTTAACCGATGCATACAAATAAATAAATGAATAGGCTTAAAATCCTTAACAAATATCTATATATTTCTTTCTAACCTTCAGCTGTTTTGTGCAATATATTCAAGAATGCACCTTAGGGCACATTTTGAAGTTCATTGTTATTTCGTTCTGCTTACCTTATAAGATCCTCTGCGACTGAAAAAGGACTCGATATGACATTACAAGTCACTCATTTTGGTTGAATATGAATCTTTAAATTACGGCTTCTTTTTGTGAGTTCAACGAGGGAGATCCAAATATTGTAATAATAATAATTTTATGTTGTTTTTTCCTATTACTAATCTGAGTCTAAATGACCTGATTGTAAATAAATTGAGTAAATCATTCATTTTCTATATAAAATACATAGAGAACACCAACTGTTATCAGAGAAACATATTTCTGTTTCAATTATTTTTGTGTAACCAAAAAAACCTGTGCCCATAACCAACTTGGTTCATAAGTAATTTAGAAAATGGAATTTAAAAAAAGTAAATGAAATCCATAGAATATAACAGATAGTTTTAGGGTTAAAGATTCATATGACACATATATTTATTTTTATTTTTAGCTTCTCGGGGTTAAATAACGTTAAGTCGTGATAAACCTAATAATCAGGTACAGATAATGTTGGATGAAAACCACCACATTATCTAATTGACATTTAACAGAATATTAATTATGGTATTCTGACTAGAGCTAGTGTAACATGAATAACACAGCAGAACCATACAGACAAGAAAATACATATTGGAAACCGACTCCAATGCTCACAATATAACAATATATGTTGTGTTTAGTGATACACAGTTAAAATGATCATTTCACTTGCGTATTCTGAAACATATTTTTGTCTCACCAACTACGAATATAATAAATGTAGTGATGTGAGGTAGCAAATACTGTTTTTTTATAATTATGGCTGTGTTCATCGTTTATTTATTATTTCCTTTTATCGTTTAGTTTATCTATGAATTTCTAACTCACCGTCTACGTAATCATTTATATTTTTAGTAAATATACGTGTGTATGATGAAACTGTCACCAGTTCCATAGCGTTAACGAAACAGATACTATTAATGTAGCAGAAGAGTATGTAAATTTATGATTACATGAGGCTGTACTCTCTTGACCTACTCTATGAATAAAAAATACCTTGCCTCCACTTAGAGAGAGAGAGAGTCACGAGATTGTTATTTAAGGGTATAGTTATTGTTGTTTGTCACTCGATATTGGTGTTGATATTGAAAGGTATTGTTTGAATATCGTAATTGCTGTTTTTTGTTGCTTTTGGGGGGGATTATGTTTTTCTTTTTTTGGTCTTTTTCTGGGTTCCATTATTATTGACTTATTAATATTTATGATAAATTATTTATTAATATTGGTGTGAAGTCCTAGCTAGGCATATGTTTATTAACTGTGTTGAATTTACTTCTAAGTGATTTTGTTGTTGAACCCTGATTATAGCGGCGTGTTCATTTTAGACCGTTAAGTGCTCATATTGGATAGCTTGTTTTTTGTCTCTTTTTATATGAAGAAAAGTAAATTGGGTTATATACAAATAATATGAAATTTTCATTCCTTTCGAATAGCGTTTAATATAAAAAATAAAACACACACCAGCTGAAATATTTCTGACTTTATGGTGACCAATATGTTTTCTCACTTACTTTATTACACCGAATACTAAATGTTCGATAATGGTCCAGAACTTGAAGTTATATTATGTTAATATATCAAAAGCACAATAAAAATAAAAAAAACGGAAAGACAAAATACTCATGTATCCATGGCTTAAGTGTCATGTAAGTAATAATAAAAATTAAAGGAAATAATTAGTACTTCTCATCTTTTCAAGAGTTGATTCTATACGCTATACATGAACCTTTAACAAATAATTGTAAATCCTCATACGTGTTTTTATGGATTTATTTTAGATATTGGGAGTGGTTAAAAAGCACTGCACACATATACGAAGAAAGAACTCAACTTTCAACATCAGACAATCCTTTACTGCATAATTTGCAAAACAATGCAATACATTATACATTGGACACACAGACCACCGATTCGGTGATCGAGCACAGGAACATTTAAACCATATTAAACCAAGATACACCTATAGACAAACATTTTGCTATCAACAACCATACAGTTGAAGACTTTTCGATTCTGGGACATATTAGTGCTTCAACAGACATTCACAAAATATTTCACCATCAACAACCATACAGTTGAAGACATTTCGATTCTGGGACATATTAGTGCTTCAACAGACATTAACAAAATATTTCACCATCAACAACCATACAATTGAGAACTTTTCGATTCTGGGACATATTAGCGCTTCAACAGACATTCACAAAATATTTCACCATCAACAACCATACAGTTGAAGACATTTCGATTCTGGGACATATTAGTGCTTCAGCAGACATTAACAAAATATTTCACCATCAACAATCATGCAATTGAGGACTTTTCGATTCTGGGACATATTAGTGCTTCAACAGACATTCACAAAAAAGAACGACTGGAAAGGAGACTTGTTTGTTTGTAATTAAGCACAAAGCTACACAATAGGCTATCTATGTTTTGCTTTTCAAAGGTATCGAAACCTCTTTTCTAGCGTTGTAAGTCCGCGGACATGCCGCTGTGCCACTGGAGAGGAGGGGGGAAAACAAGAAGATTAATCTATAATCTGGGAATCCTACAACCATTTGGTTTAAATTAACGTTTTTCTTTCCAATAGATTCTAATTTTTCCCATATTTCAATCTATTTTCTATTTTCTTGACTTCTAATATTTATTTATAAGATATAATTTTGCAGAGACATTTCCCGTTCAAAGTTCTTTTTTTAATTCTGCGCATGCGCCTTTATTGTAAGCTGTACGATCTGACGAAGAGTGCTAGCTCGAAACGTCCAACTGTTAAAATAGAAATATAAAAACTTGGCAATTGTTTAACTTATTCTTTAATGTGTGTTGTGTAGCACCCAAGGTGATAGTGAGAATATCTCCATAAATAAACTTAACATTATTGAAAAGTTTATTAAGTAAATTCATCATAAATATCTAAGTTTTAACATCCTAGTCATTACATTTCATCTTTAATAGCCTTTTGTTTGATGCATTTATTGTTTCAGATTATTTTAGTATGACAGGGCAATTTTTCAAAATACGACTTCTGTTTTTAAAGCTAGGTGTTATTTGTGATCTAGGAATTTCAATTTACTTGATTATTTTACGATAAAATTTCTTTCAGATCAAACACAGCCCACATTTTCCAAATAAACGAAATGGTAACAACTGGTATGATGTGAATGTTTATAGTTTAGCTCATACACAAGAGTCCAGACAAAAACTAGTGTAGCTCTTAATAATTTCGGAATAAGCTGAGGTCCAAGTAAACTACCTCTGTGTGTGTGTGTGTGTACTTATCAGTTTATGCCCAAAACTACGTACCACTGCTTTCAAGTACTAATGTAATGGTAAATACTTGTGATATTCTGATCTTAGTATTACTTATTATAGCAGTGTCTTCTGGGCAAATGTTGTTAACAGCTTGTTATTGATTTATTCTCATACAAAATATCCTATCGTATTTCACATATATACAAGACATACATTCTCTTGTAAAAAAATTAAAGGTTTGATTTTAAATACTTGATAAATTCCAGTCGATCTTACCAGTGACGATGAATTTCACTGAACTTTTATGTGCAGAGACAATAATTCATTTTCATTTAAATGCTAAATACAGCGTAAGGCTATATATATTTTCGATGCTTCATTTTTTTTCTTTCTAGCAAAACTTCGCAGTAACGATACATTTATAATGTTTCACATATTATCGCAATTTAAAAATCAATGAACAACCTAAAAATACAACATCCAACAATTTAGTTTACTGGTGGAAACAGAAAAGTTAATAGGCTTCCACTTCAAGACAAGATGCTTATAAAGACATATCACTCACATACTTCATTAGTTTCTAGAGATTTTCCAAATATGGGTCAACACCCTTATTATAGATCAAATATCCTTAACACTATACATTCGGACGTCATTTATTACCTTGTTTCCTTGTTTGTAACACAAAAGATGTTATGAAAAAAAAAGGAAGAATAAAAATCATTATATATCTCCTTTATATATTATATATCACGAAAACTTGACGAAAAATAAGGTATAGAAGATAAACACCAAGACGAAAAATTACAGACATGCAGCTAAATTTCCTAGTGTAAAACATCTCTCCAAAAACATACACAGGACATACAAAAGGCATCAAAGTGAAAACTATAATTAGAAGCCAAACACAATACAGTCGCAGTTAGTGCACACCAAACCACTTATAGACCATATGGAGAGCAAAAACAATATTTAACTCGCTTGTGATTTTGGTATCCAATACAATGGAGAAACTAAAAACACCAACAAAAGTCAGAATTCAGAAATATTAAAAACATAAAAGGGTATAATACCTATCTTGACGTAAGAGAAGAATACCATATAATAAACTGAAATAATGCCAAACTTATGAGATACGAAGCGCACACGAAGAAAAAAAAAAGATGAAATAAATCTTCTAAATTCATCTAATAAGAATACAGTCAGTCAGCTTAACATATAAGTCAGCGAACTCTGGGAACTTTTTTTTTTCTTTTAGTTGATTTAAGTCGTAACGGTATAGACATCGGATGGATAGTACATCAGCCTTTCTAACAAGAAGACACGGGGTGGAAACCGAGCCTCTACTATTACATAAAGTCGTTCGACCTGAATGAATAAGTCTCCAAATGTAGGGTATAAACTAATTAGTATCTAGTAATGTCAAGATAAAAAATCAAAGAATTAATAATTATAGTCGATCGCTACAACCTTTCCGTAGGTATTTTGGAGAAGTTAATTCAAAGTTTCTTTTAAATATAAATTGATTTATATATACATATTGAGAAGGAAAGAAAAAAAGTAGATATTACGGTCAGGATAACCAAATGTAATGCAATAAATGGACCTATCAAACTCTAGCAAGTGAGAAACGGTTTATTTAGTTCAAGACATTTCTACCTATTGGAAGAAGTTAACATACTTGTTCTGCTATAGATCAGTCAACAGAACCGCTACCATCTATTGGGTATTTTAGGAGTTACAAACTAATCAAAACATAGAAAATATTTTAAACAAAAATAGGTGTAAAAATCACGTGGGAAAACAGAAGATCCGAGACAGATGAGTAGATTTACTTATACATAAAAACACACCCCTTTATAAGATGAAAAAGACAATATAAAGAAGCTCAAATTGTGACATACAGCAGCTCACGAAGTCTTCAAATGATAATGTCATAATCAGAAATCAAGTAACACATTTAGAAATTTGGACTTTTAAGTGATATGAATATGTCTAGTTTCTGTAGAGTAAGCTGAAGAAATCGTCTTGAATACTTGGTTTACTCATAACTTTTTGTGACATTTAACTAATAAAAATAATACATCATTTAAACCACAATTATTTACTATTGCAGAAAAAAGAAATTTTGCTACATGTTGCGACCACATTTGTTCGGATATTCATCAGGCAGAACGAAAATAGACGAGACAACAGTATATATATATATATATACTATATTTTAAAAACTCGTTTCTATAACATGTGGTGCCAGTCAGTTTCAGGTAACTTTTTGTTTAAATGAAATATTACTACTAAATCGGTACTTGATGAAACCCCGTAATCACAGAATTGAGGAAAAACAAGACAATTGTTCGTTTCACAAGTACATCATTCATTACGACCATTGTTTCACCAGTACCTGATGATGTCTTTACTAGCGAAACCATGGTCGTAATGAATGATGTATTTGTGAAACGTACAATTGTCTTGTTTTTCCTCAGTTCTGTAAAATATTCATCATTATTATAAAACAATACACAAGACATATTGTTAATATATATACACATACATGTTTATATAATACAGCTGGAGGACTGAAATGCCAGGACGATCGTCTTTAATTAAAGAAAAGTTTAATTATTTCCAGCGACTCTCTTACATTCAGTTCAGTCTAAATTCTCAGGGAACAAATTAATACGGTCTCATACAATGGTTATAATTAATTAAACTTGCTCCTAATATCACAGATAATTTAATCCCGGTTATTGAATCTAACTTAAATAAACATTTCTACTAATGAAAAATGTAATCTCATAAAGGACGAAATGCTTAACCTTAAGGTTCTCAAACATAACAAAGACATTGTCATAGCCAAATCTGATAAAGAGAACCAAATTATCATCGTTAATAAGTGACATTATAATGAAGGGATTAACAATTTTTACACCAAAGAACTACCAACACATAGACTCAATGTTTTCTAATTCTAACAGCTAATAGTAACGAAGGCTTCCTTTAATATAAGTGACGTTTAGAAACATTAAAACTATTTATAACATTTGTAAGAATTTTCATCAATGTAGAACAAAAGTGAAACTAGAGACTACTCGTCTTAATTCCCCAGTAAATTGAAAATTGTTGGCTTAATTCCGAATCGTATTTGTATGAAAGTAATATTGTTAATAGACTTTTGAAATGTACCATCTATAACACAAGTTAAGCTTTCTCAGGAATATTATAAAACAGAAACGAAACTACATACATATATATATACATTTGATACCTTATCTAAGTAACATATCGCTTGGCTACCAATAAGGTTAATGATCACATAATTCTACATCCAAAAGTTAAAAATTTATCAGATCATCAAATATCTAAGGACCAATTAAAAGTATTCAGCAAAGAATTATTTTTTTCTGTAAAAAAGCTTGTTTCTAACATTGCAGAGAATTTAATACCGGCCATTGAATTTAACTTAACTAACCTTTCCCTCTCGTCTGATATTAAAGTCAAAATCCGTCTAGAAGTTACATTGATGGTAAATGTAATTTCACAAAAGATGAAACGCTTTACCTCGAGGTTGTCATATATAACAAAGATATTGTCATAATCAAAGTTGATAAGGGGTAACCCAATTATCACCGCAAATAATAGTCATTTTAATAAAATAATTAACAATTTTTAGAGATGTTTTATACAAATAGTTAAATAAGAACCCCATGAAAAATTTAAGAACACTTTGAATCATTGTATTGTCGATACAATATCTTTCAAAACATAAATACAGCATTATAACTTACTTGGTTAACCAAATCTAGTTTTTAAAACTTTACCATAATAATATCATGTTTTCATATGTTGTATCTTTATTCGCTTTAGTCCCTGTGAATGAGGCCATTAACTGTTTCTAGGACAGATTAATTCAAAATCCTATTTCATCAGATTAAATTAGCAAGTTCCTAAGCTTGACAAAAACTTGTGTTATGCTGAGTTACTTGTTCCAAGTAACTAACAAATTATATTCTCAGGTTCAAGGATCACCTATAGGATCTCCCATTACTGTGCGATATTTTTAATCGGATTCAAGAATCACCTATAGGATTTCCCATTACTGTGCGATATTTTTAATCCGATTCAAGGATCACCTATAGGATCTCCTATTACTGTGCGATATTTTTAATCGGATTCAAGGATCGCCTATAGGATCTCCCATTACTGTGCGATGTTTTTAATCGGATTCAAGAATCACATATAGGATTTCACATTACTGTGTGATATTTTTAATCGGAATCAAGGATCACCTATAGGATCTCCCATTACTGTGCGATGTTTTTACTCAGGTTCAAGGATCACCTATAGGATCTCCTATTACTGTGCGATATTTTTAATCGGATTCAAGGATCACCCATAGGATCTTCCAATACTGTGCGACATTTTTAATTGGATTCAAGGATCACATATAAGATCTCCCATTACTGTGCGATATTTTTACTCAGGTTAAAGGATTACCTATAGGATCTCCTATTACTGTGCGATATTTTTAATTGGATTCAAGGATCACATATAAGATCTCCCATTACTGTGCGATATTTTTACTCAGGTTAAAGGATTACCTATAGGATCTCCTATTACTGTGTAATATTTTTATGCATCATTGTGAAACCACTGTTCTTTCCCAACTGTCATTGAAACCGAATATTTGTTTGAGATATGTGGATTCATGGTAACATTAAGTTACAAGAATATTTACGACAACTAAATATATCAAATGATAACATTAAATTTACAATTTAAAATGACCAAAATAACCAGCTGACTTTTTAGATTTTCTAGAAACATTTTTGCAGTCACTGTATCGCCACAGAGCAATTCGTGTTACCATTTGTTTTTCAAAAAGTTTGTATATTCCATACTATAAATTACAGAACATATCGGCCCCGCATGGCTAAGTGGTTAGGGCGCTTGACTCGCATTCTGATGGTCGCGGGTTCGAATCCCCGTCACTCCAAACATGTTCGCTCTTTCAACCGTGAGAGCGTTATAATGTGACGGTCAATCCCACTATTCGTCGGTAAAAGAGTAGCCCAATAGTTGACTGTGGGTGGTGATGACTACCTGCCTTCCCCCTAGTCTTACACTGCTAAATTAGGGACGGCTAGCGCAGATAGCCCTCGTGTAGCTTTGCGCGAAATTCAAAAACAAATAAACAGAACATATCGTATTTCGTTCAACGATGTTGACCTTTTCAATGAATTCATCTACCTTAAATATGTGACAATAGATAGAAGATACGATTGGATAATCATTGATAAAGCTAATAAGAAGATAAGTCGTAAAATAAAGTTATCTAATCTCACGACACTTTTACCTGTTTAAACAAAAAAGAAAGATAAAGTTATTTGTCTACCTCATTTCCCTAAGATCTCAATGTTCATTCTGCTTGATGATGAATCGAACAAATGTAATCGAAATATGTAGATAAATAACTTTCTTTAGCAATAATTATCGATACACGCTTATTGTCTCTAGGACATTCTGTATATTATAAAGCGAAATTCAATTGGTTATTCTTTTCTTTGTCGGCAAGCATAAGATACAGAACTTCTGACTGCTGAGAATATAAAGTCTTGCTCGTTTGTTTTGCTGGATTTAACTCGTTATTCATTTTCGATTAGCGAATGGACTGTCATTCTCATAACGCATCCAAAACTGAAAGTCTGTATGGTAGCGTCTCGAACCCTAGCCAAATACTCCAACCATTAAGTCACACTCAGGTACAAAACCTTTAATTCAGAGTTTCGAACGACCCTTAAGTGCATAGTAATATTTATCTGGAACATTATAGTAACTATTTTTGCAGTGTCTGTGTTGCTAGTAACTGAGTCAAAATCAGCGTAATATATAAGTTGAATAATGACAAGAAATAGATACTTAATATTTATAAATATGAACTTTTTACTACCACTATACGCCCTTATGAATCTCATTTCCATTTCTTATCATTCCTCTTTGCCAATATCCAGCATGCCTCCTTCTGTTTTTGCCAGT
This sequence comes from Limulus polyphemus, assembly GCF_000517525.1. NCBI lineage: Eukaryota > Metazoa > Arthropoda > Merostomata > Xiphosura > Limulidae > Limulus > Limulus polyphemus. The sequence goes on from NW_013666488.1 coordinate 269,439, forward strand.
TCTTTCAGATACTTGGATTTTCTCTGACTTGACAGACCAATATGTTTCAGTAGGCTGTATAATAATGAACCTGTCATACCTCTTGCTCCTAATTCTACAGCGAACAGTCTTGTAATATACCCCTTGTCTTGGATTACTTTCATGGACTTTTCATAATTTGCTAACTTGTATTCATGACTTTCGCTCATTCTTGTCTTATAGGGCACAGTCAACTCTATTGCCACTATTGTTCTTGTGCTTTCAGAATAGAGGACCAGATCAGGTCTAAAACTAGTTCTAGCAATGACTTCAGGGTATTGCCTCATGTCTACTATGCCTACTGCAACATCCCAGTCACTTGTGTCATCGAGGATGCCCAGTGTTGGAAGTGTACGATTCTTGATCATGGAACTTCGTCTTGTGCTTTCTCTGAGGAAATAGGCTGGTTGTATTACAATTGCCATATTTCTATTGGCAAACAACCAAGTAATTTCCACTGCCTTTGTTTATTTCTTAAGCACTTGGTTGTGTCTCCAGGCATAATTGCCATTTCCAAAGGCTTCCTTACGCGCAGGCAGTACATTATTGAGAGTATATACACCTCCACACAGGCTAAACTTTGAATCATTTGATTGGTTCCATTTAACCAAATTGTTGCCTGTTGGAAATTGGTCGTTTTACTGAACTGATGATGAAACTCAATTTCAAGGATGCCATACGTCATATATCTTTCCACGATAGCAATCTCTGTAGAACATCTTCACAAGTAGCCCACTGACCTTGTTTTCCTTGATGAACTGCTGTTTGGACTCGCATGGCATCGTCATCTTGTCTTATTTCATTTATCACCATATCTCGCCTCTCTTTGGCTGATGATTCTAACCACCAACTTTGTTTCTGTGACCCAAATCCTATCTTCTGGCAGCCTTTCTGTGTAGTGCCTATCATCTCTTTTAGCTTCATTTCCTCTACTGCTTTGTTGGCTGCCTCATTCATCTTCCATTTCCTTACTGTTTTTAGCTGAGGATTGGTCTCTCTCTATCACAGGTGTCCTCTGAATCTCTGAGAATCCTTAGGAATCTAATCTTGCCAGCCTTGTACTTTTCCACTACTGACTTCAAAGGAAGTCTCAGTTTTGCTTCACTACAATATAGAGCAACCGTGGTGAGAATTGGAGGCAGTCCTAGCCATATCCTGGTGAAAAAGTTGATTTTCCTTTCTAATTTTTCAATTACACAGAAGATGATCTCATAAATGAGCAGTGGCTATAGCAGTTTGAGAATCAGCATGATATGCAAGACCCAAACTTTGAATTTACTCTGCAGCTTTGTCTTTTTAAGTATATATAATCCCTGTTTGGCTTTTTCCTGTGCTTTTGCAGTCTGCTTTGTGTCTTTGATTGAATGGTCATAACATGTCTCCAGATTGTTTAGACACAGTTGGAATCACTTGTCCAACTACAGAGAACATGACCAGCTGATTGACCTTCCCTTTTCTCAGTAATAGGCTTATGGATTTTGCTGGTTTGAATTTCATCCTATTCCAGCTTATCAACGAGTCGAGGCGGGCAGGTATTTGGTGTCAGTGTCTCTGCTCCTCACTGTTGCTGAAAACAGTGGTGTCATCCCTGAAAGCAATCAGTGGAGGCATGTGAACACCATTCCCAGATCGGCACTGTCTGCATATGATTCTACTGCTTTCAGTAGCATCTGCATGGCCAAAACGAACAATATTGAGGAGACTGTGCAGCCCACTGGGTTTCTGACCTGTAGCTCAGTTCATGCTGTAGTATAGGACTCGGTGCTGAAATAACACTTCAGAATGTCGACCAGGGGCTCAGGAAATGGTGCATTTTCAATGCTTTCAAAATGAGGCTGTGGGGTATTGGTCCCTATACATTGGACAAGTCAAGCCACATGGCATGCAGGTCTAACTTGTTGGTTTTCGCACGTTGTATTGCTTCCCATATCATGGAAACATGCTCTAGACAGTCTAGAATTCTAGAAACTCCTACTTTCTGAACAGATGTGTCGATATACCCATTGGTGTAAATATATTTAGTGAGCCTAGTTGCTAGCACTGAGAAGAAGATCTTTCCTTTTACATTCAAGAGCGAAATTGGATGGAACTGACCTATGCCTTTCGAACTTTACTCCTTTGGAATGTAAACCCCATTTTCTCTTTGCCACTCTTCACAAATGTGACTCTGTCTCCAGGCACTGACAAATAGATTGTGGAGAAGTTGCAGGACATGCACAAGGAAGGGAACCCCATTTTGACTAGGTGCTGACTAGCATCGTGCTTTCGTCAAAACCTGCGATACCTCACGCAGTAGAGTGGTCCTTGTATCAAACTGGGCTATAGGTGTGGTAGACAATAGTACTTCCTTAACACCCTCAGGATTCTCATATCTAGACTGATCTGAATATGTCTGATGCAGATGCTCTCCTAATTCTTCCTCGATAAGCTAGAAAGGAGTAAACTATTTTAAAACTTACAAAGTTCTGTAGCTTGTACAGTTCTTTGTGTAATTTTTGCGTAGTTATTTTGTCAGAAATATATTTTCTTTCTAATACATATTCCAAGTATGTATAAAAAATTCACAAAAACGAGATTTTAGATGTACACAAAGAAAACATCTTCACTAAAAAAACAAAACCTTTCAGCTACAGAAAGTCTGTGAGTTTTGTAAAAATATTTTTACTACATCTTTCATGAGGTAGTTCAGCAACTGGTTATGTTGAGTTGGAATATAAATACTATTTTGTTTCTACATAGATATACCCTTAGGTGAAATTAACTTAAAACAAGAACGCGTGTGTGTTCATCCCATAACTATGTCAGATACAAAAGACTGCTTAGCGTAGATAGCATTAACTAATTATTTTGTGAGTTAAAATTTCATGATTGTTTAGTTTTTTTTTATAATAAGAGAGTTAAAATCAGACGATTATTGGAAGTTGTATATGTAATTCATTGATGTTGAGGCTATCAAACGTCGCGTGAATTTATTGATGTCGAGGATATAGCGAGCAGACAATAAAGTAATAAACATGTGAGATGAGTGGAAAAGTAGACAGACAGACAAAGACAGAGTAGACGAGAAGTAAAGTAAAGTTACGAAAAGGAATTCGGAAATAGAAAAGTTAAACGCAAAGTTATTGCCGTAGGAGTGGAAGGCCTAACGATTAATATAGGCCTAACGGTTGATATATTAGAGTAAGACTAACGGTGTTGAAAGAGATAAGAAGAATAATTTATTTCGTCAAAGAGAGTTCTAACGTAATTGAACTAGCCTCAGTGGACTTTCACAAATAGACAGACGATTCTCGGAAATACAAAGAGAGAAAAAGGACCCGACGATTTTAGAACTATAGTATACAACCGTGATAACTCGACGATAAAGTAAGCGAACTATACTCGGATAGTTTGATGATAGTAATAGAAAAAACAGTTCGGCTTGTCAAGTGAAATTCTAAAGCAATTGAATAGGCCTAAGTGGACTTTTGACAAGAGGAAGAGAACTATGTAATGTTTATGATATGCGTATGATCTCTATTGTATAAAGAATTTGTTGTACATACGGTTAACTAGTTCCTAATATATATATTGTTTGGAAAACAATACTGTTCGTTGATTTTTTAATTTATCGCCAACAAATCACAGACACCTACTGTAGAAGAATCCGCAGCCCAACACCCATATTATTCAACCTACTTAATAAATTCTACTACTACTATATATTGTATTAACAGAATAAGCATCCATTATTTTGACTATATTATGTAAAGTATTACAGTCCTTTAATTTGTGGATTTCCTTCCAAAAATTCAATATCATGAAATCATCATAATCTCATAAGTTAAATGTGTTTCTATGTCTTCGTAATATATTAAGATATATTTCATAATTACTTCACGATCTTGAAGCAATGTATGATAAAGTAAAAAAGAAATATTTTTCACAATATTTCACGTATAACTGAGCCTGCAAGCTTTCAAACACTTCTAGGGAGGTTTCATTAGATAGTATACCAAACTCAAATAAATAAAACATTGTTAAGATTACCTGCATTCTCTCTCTATCTTATTTTATGTATTTTTCTTCCATTATATTTATGACTTTTTCCATTATCACCAAAGCTGAATGTAACTGAGCTCAATTGATTTTCTAGAACTACATCTGTATTCATGGACACAAAGTCAGATATAAGCTAAATCTTGATAAATTTCAGGTTATTGTCGATATTTCGAAATTTTGGCTTATTTTTCACACCTTTCAGTATAATTGTTGTTAAATATATGAATGAATGTCTGTGTATGTGTGGAAGGAAATGGAAATTTTTAAAGAAAGGGTTAACTGCTATAATTAAGAAGAAAAAGAGACAAGACGGTTGTCTCTACTCAGGAACTCTTAAAATGGTGATTTTTAACAGAGGTTCCTGGGGAAAGAATATTGTTCTAATTCATTGCTCAAGTTTTGTTTAATACTTATTAGCTAGTGCCTGGTGACATTTTAACAACTGATGTATGCTTATATAAGTGTTTATTTTAAAAGTTTAAACTAAATTATTAAGGATTATAAGAGCATTATGGGTACAGTGTTTTGAATTTTTTTATTTGTTGTGTTTAGCGCAAATTTTCACAATGGACTACCTGCGATGTTCAATACGAGGAAGTAAATCGTTGATTTTAGCTTTGTAACTCCGTAAACTTACCACTGAACGACCTAGAGCCCAGTGTTTTGTAATAGTTAGTTTTCCTCTGGTATCGGTAATGGTAGTGAGCCACCATTGGGTATATTAGTAGAAGAGCATCTGCACCTTTTGCCAGCACTTCGTCTGTGGTAGTTTACCCTAATCCCAACTCTTCTGTAATCATTGTTAATATGATCTTTCCAAGTAAGTAATACCAACGAATCTAGTAGTAATTAAGATCTGGAATGTTTCGCTGTAGAGAAGTAAGTTTATTAGGAATTTCTTTATAGTTTCCGGAAAGGTACAACACTAGTTTTGTTTAAGCTTTTACTCAGATGCGTTACAGTTCTGACCAATCGGTTATGATATATAATAAAGTAAAACAATTACTGAAAGTAAAATAAGCCTCTTGTTCACTCAAAATCAAGACTTAGCCTGCACAAAACGACAACCAAACAAAATATATATATTAATAAAATTATAGTAGCATAAAAGTAAAGTGTAACATCTTGTTTAAAACAATTACAAAATACTAGTGGATTGTACAGTTTATTCACTTTCATTTTTTATTTTTTGAAAAAGAATAATGCAGTAATAATATTTTGTTGTAATTGCCCACTGTTTGTGACTGCTGTCTGTGTATCACCTACGCGTTTCCATCATTTTTCCTAATACTGTACATTTACCAGCTAGCTTTAACGTAGTTCAGTCAAAGTCTACAGTTAATAGCATTTCTGTAAGGTGATCAGGATCAAAATAATTTTCTACGGAGAAGAAAGTAAAGTAGTGAACTAAGTTATCTGTGAAGATATCATTAGTACCATCTGTGGCAATGTAAGTAGGCCTGTTGTCGTTGAATGATCCAAAGCTGTTGCTACTTGAATTGTTATTTACTGGCCATAATTAACCTATATTAATATAAGTACATGAAGGATAAAGAACATTTACGTTACTCAGTTACTTTTTCACCCTATTTATCGAATAAATTGTATTATAGAAATAATGTATTTTTTTCATCAAAAAAATTTATTGCGTAAGCTGCCCCTGAAAAAAAACTTTAAAAATTCATTATCTTAAAATATTTGACATGATGTAAGACACAAAAGTTATAAATAGATTAATAATATTAGAAAATTTAAGACTGTTATCCTGATTACCCAAACAGTGAAAATTTATTAAGGGTTTATAAGCATTTTTATCACTTAATTGAATACAAAATGTAATTAAATTCGAATAAATGGTGATAGTGATAAAATAATTAATTGTATATTTCTGACATTTGATTATATACTATGTCTTAGTTTTAGCCATTGATTTTCATTTTACTTTTTACTTTTTGTTTGAAAAACGCAAATCAAGGAATCCGTAAGGTAATTCTCTATTTCAATAACACATTTCTACAGCGACATCTGTACTTACGACGATTAACTAATCAGTGCTACATTGGAATCTTCAGTCATGAAATAACTGTTCGATTATTACCACATCTGTTAGTAATTCTTTACTAATTGTTGTTAGAATAAGTGTGAAGCGACTTATTAAATTACACCGAAAAGTGAACAATAATAACATACACACATATGTATATTTATATGTATATGTATATGTATACAGTAATTACTCTAATAGTAATTGTATAGGAAGAATTCATTTTTCATACTTTTGAAACAAACCACAATATTTAAATCATAAATGGGTAAGTATAATCTCTCAATAGACAACAGAATAATATTCTAGTCATATACTTAAAATAAATGTCAAGCCCAATAAATCATTTGAGCTATCCCTATTTTTGAGATACTGGACAATTAAACATGATAACTACCAAGCCAAGACCAGCCCTTACACAAAGTTAGTCATAATCTACAAAAATTAAAAGATTTTCACACAGATTTGTTTGCCTTTGAAACATTCTATAAGGAAGCTGAATAGCAGATTTGAGCTGTAAAATCAATTTCAAGAAATGACATAAGAAGAATGAAATTATATTCTAATTGGAAAGCTGGTGTCATAACTTCTTTAATACTATAACCACCAAAAGAACCAGTATTATTTATATTGTTAATTCTATCTCATCCTTGATGTATGACCTGATCTCAATAATCTCTAATATTTTAATTTTAGCAAACATGCACATTTTAAACTGTGACCTAATTTCCACCATCCTAAATCATATAATTTTATCAAACGCTGACATTTGTTCTGGCTTTGACCTAACTAATTTTGAACTTTCTCACCATATTTGGTTTAAATGTAGATTTTCAAATGAGAAAGTGCTTTCACTAAACGTCACGTTAATAATAACACCATCAACAACTGATTTTTACTGACATTTAAAAATTGAGTAATTTACAAAGGCTTTTACATATATTCTGCTTTTCTTTGTATTATATCATACCATTGTATAGCCTAACCTCATCTGTGCTTTTAATCTTCATAATGATAATGTTTGTTTTAAATATGTTCAAACCTTCAGTAATAGTGTTGATGACAATATAGTATCGATATTATCTGACGTAATTATTGATAACCCTTTATATCAACGAATATGTACTACACAATAGAAGAATAATCTCTAAGCATAAGCTGCAATTATTTTTACACTGCCTTATTATAAGATGTTGTATCGTATAACTCGTTTCACTCTCAGTATATCACCTTACCTTTTGTGTATTTCTGATGAAAACAGATTAATAATAATAAAAAACGTATATTTTGAACCAACTAAATTAATATCCGACATCTCTAAAAAATATAATTAATTACCTGGAACGGCCTTTACTTCCAATATTTTGAAATCTAATTACGACAATAATTGAATAGAGTTGTTTAAACATTTGTTTAACAAGAAGTAAAAGTTTAATTACGACAAAATTAAACTTTAGATCTTTTTCATCCTATTTTATGAAAGACATAACACAGCAGGGTAATTCTATAACCATAACTTATAAATACATCAGCTCAACTTTATTGTATATACTTAATTACATAAACTGCATAAACAGGAGGATTTAAAGAAGCTTGCTCTTCAATATGTCGACAGACCTTCTCTAGATTGCATCAGTAGTTTTGTACGTATACAAGTGCTTAGCGAAATTAGATATACGATACGTTATTATTTCGTCCTAATAGTATATATTGCGCATAGAAAGTCACGCTATGATAACAAAAAAGAAAACAGTTTCTACTTGGTTGGGTTTGATCATAGAACAGATGAAAATATATTGATGTGCGATGAATTATGGAATGATTTTGCTCAGCATATTAAGATTTACCACAAATAAAAAAAATTAGAACGCTATTCTTCCCTTTCGATGACGAGGAACCCACTTTGAGACTAATAATGGCTGGAGACGGCTTGGATGGGTAATGAAGAAAAATTTTAATATAAGTTTAACATAACAGCAAATGCACAACG
>NW_013666488.1:277985-288387 GCF_000517525.1 Limulus polyphemus
TATTGCTAGTCTTACCTGTTAAAGACGAAGAATAGGGACGTCTTATTCAACATCAAACATGGGTATTTCAAAGCGTTGTACGCTTGGTATATTTTTAAGTCGTTATGTTTCCAGACACTTTCTAAATAAAGGAACTAGAACAGTTAAATTCAATTACGCATACAACATACAAAAGCAAATATTTAAGATTAACACAGACCTTGTACAAAGGTTGTGTCACAAAACTATAAGAGTTTATTTATAAAAACGGAGCTCGGCTAGCTATACACTAGTGAAGATGGTATGTCTTCTCTTATGTCCAATATCTATTTCAGTAAATATTCTGATTCAACTTCTATTTATATACCTGTATTTAATTCGTTCTCTTTTTCTACTTACATACGTATTCTTTATTCTACTGTTACAAGATAGGTGTAAGTTAACATCAACTGAAGTTGAGAGAGTTTGAGAAAGCGGCCGTCCTTTGGTCAGTCTCTAACAACCTAAAGAAGAGTGTGAGGATACGCCAGAATTTTGGATCCTGAGATAACGTCGACAGTAGAAAGAAACACTGCAGAGATTAAATACACTCAACATTGTTGAATGTGTTCAGGAAAAAGGGTGAGATGTGTTACGAAGTTAGTGTGTGATAACATAGTTTAATGTTGAGAAAGTGTGAGAAAACTGTTGGCCTTTTGTAAGTCTCTAAGAATTTAGGGCATTATAGTACCCTAAGTCATTATAAAATTATTAGAGTAAGCGGTTAAAGCAGCCACCTTTCTGAGTTGAGATGGAGACTACAAGATCCCTATTGTTATGAAACGTTATAAACGGATATACGGAGAGAAGAGACAAGGTCAGAAAGAAATTGACCAGTCTGTTGTAGATTTGAGAAAGAAATAAACAAATCTATCTACTGTCCCTATCTACTATCTAGCGAAACCACAGCCAATGGAACGGGCTTGGAAAGATCAATGGCTTTTAAATGTTTTGTTTATTTAGATTAAGTTTACTAAAATCATTAAACTGGAGGCAAAATATAAAATATATGCAGATGATAAATAATAATTCCGATTTAATTTAAATAATATATTAACTAACAGTAAAATCGAAGAAAATTAACAAAATGAGAACTTCTTTAAGTTATTTAAAGAAGAGATTCTTCTTTGTAAAAACTCACATTTTTAATAGACTGTGTGATGTTTAACACAAGAAACGCTAGTGACATGTTTCTATATGTAATTATTTATTTCTTCCTCTACTGAAGAATCACCTAAGACTTCTTATTATTTTCTTATTGTGATTTATCTGCACTCTGTCCAACGCGGGGAATCAAACAGCTTATTTTAGCGTTGTAAGTCCGTAAACTTACAGCTAATCCACTGAACGAAATGACTTAAAGAAGAAAGAAACCATAACATATAACTCATTCAATCAATTCAAAACACTTTACATGCATAAAAGCATCTGGAAACAATACGTATGATAAGTTATATATCATAGGTTAATTAGAAAATGACCTTTAATCAGATTCTAATTGACAAGAAAGCGATCATAACCTTACTAATCACCTGAAAATTAAGCTTTTACATAAAGAGTTGCATATTCTTTCAAAAAATAACTTTTTCACTTTTCTACTTGGTTTATATTGTTCTCGTAGAATCGAAATCCAACAACTAGAAGAACTCAGACTTACAAATATAGTATTGGAAAAAAAAATGTTTGTATTCTGTTTCATACACGCATCTAGTAGTTATTGAGTAAATGCTCGAATAGTAACAGAAAAGGTAGCATATGATCGGACAAACATGCTTATATTCTGGTCTGTATAAGATGTTTTGGGCATTTGCTCGTCAAAACACACAAACAACTGTTTTGTATAAAAGGGTGTGGTTTTGGTATAATCTTTTCCAAACATACCAACGCTTTGTCCAGACAATTTCTCTTTACTTGGTGTAGAGTCATGCTTCGTCGCGTTCCAGAAGTCATAGGGAGTCAAATTGTTCGACTGTCCAGAAATGATATGAACAAAACAGACAATGCCAAAACAATATGGTTCCCCAGTGTATTGTATCCAGAATCCTAAAACCTCATCGGACTACAGGAAACGTTGTTCCAGGAAAGTCTACTGGTAGATCCTGAAAAACTGCTTCTCGAGCTGACTGTGTTTTCTTCAGGTTAAAATGTCAAGGTCTAAAGATGTCTTCCAACACCTTACGACAGGAATGGCAGGAACACATTCATTCCAGGATATCCAGAAGAACAGTGAATAGGAGTCTGACCAAACAAGGTTATTTTAGAAGGGATATCTACAAATCGATATTAACTGGAATTCACCACCGTCACCGTGTTACTTGGACAATATAGCATGCAAACGTACAGTTAAGACAATGGCGCCACCTACAGGCATCATATGCAAACGATATTTCTGTCATATGCTAGAGCAAGGTTTGCAATAACTTTGTGTTCCAGGATGACAATGCCACTACCCATAGTGTGCGTATCGTACAGGATTATCTCGACCAGGAAGACGTAACAAGATTGCCATGGCCATCGAAGTCTCCAGATTGTAAACTGTCTCATTATACAAATTCCATATGTAGATGATTAATATAAGATACATTTCTCATATTGACAGCACCGAGTATATTTACATTCCATCTTAATAGTAATTATTTTATTTGTTTCAAAATATGAGCACATTTGGTCAATACTGTACGTATTTTGGCCAATTAATTAGCTTCAGAAAAGATTCCACTAGAGCTATTCAACCAGTTGGGAAGCTCGCGGTTCCTATCAAGACCACTCCTATCTATTTTATCATCTTTATAACTATTTCAACTGTAAGCTGAATAGCTGATATACGTAGTTAAAAATAGCACTTGTACGACGCTCATCTTTGGACAGATCACTGTTTTAGTAAGTGGTGCTGCTTTACATACTGAAAACAGTGTGTTTCATCCGTCGTCTCTGTCACCACAGTAGATAGCGACAATGCTCTAGACTGAATCTTTTTTTACACCATAGAATACAACTTGCTCATTCGGGGATTTATCGCATCATTTTTAACGTGCATGTAAGCAGTCCACTGTTCTCGAGGTCAATCTCATTTGCACTGGATGGTTTTGTTGCACAACTGGAGTTTGGCTGTTGCACAAGCAAAAAGTTTGTTTGTTTGAATATATGCACAAAACTACACAACGGGCTATCTGTGCTCTGCCCACCACGGGTATCGAAACCCGATTTCTAGCGTTGTAAGTCCGCAAACATACCGCTGTGCCACTGGGGGGCCAAGCAAAAAGAGTTTGTAGTTCCCACAGTAGGTCCACCCCTAAGATATCATTACTTGATACTGATTGCTAGGGTTCAGAGTAGTTTTTCTGCACACGCCCACACAATGCCAAAACATAAGGAAAAATTCACACAAAACGTTAACTTGTAATATATCACAATCCAACACTGCATATGCCACTGACTATTCCAAATAACATTTATAAGGTAGAAAATCTTTAACGTATCCCTAGTTGTAGAATGGGCTATCTGTGCTATGCCCACCACGGGTTCCAAAACCCATTAAAAACTTTATAAGCCTTCAGACGTACCGTTGTGCCGCTGGGGAAGGGTCACAGTGATATTCGGTTAACAAGAATGTCATAATGCATTCCAATCATCTACAAAAAAAAACATTTAAAAATCTAAGTAAAAACATTTGAATCATTAGGCTCTATCTCTGAATTTTCATTTATTTCAAAACTTTTCGTGGAGGTAAATAAAGCTATTAACTTCTGTGACAAATTTAGTTTAAAATACCATTATCTAATTCATTGGGAATTCTTGAAACCAAAAATATATTAAAATTTCAACATTTAAGCACTTTGAAATTTCTTTAGTGTTACTAGAACTTGTTCAATACTGTGAACTTCCTGTTACGAGAATCTATTCAACAATGTGAACTTTCTGTAACGAGATCCTGTTCAACAATATGAACTTCCTGTTACGAGAACCTGTTCAACAATGTGAACTTCCTGTTACGAGAACTTCTTCAACAATGTAAACTTCCTGTTACGAGATCCTGTTCAACAATGTGAACTTCCTCTTTTGTTATTACTAAAACATTCTGAGTATGGAAGAGTAAATAATTATATGGCAAACACAATATAACTGCCATATTAAGTGCCAACGAGGCTTTTCGACCAACACTAGAGCTCTTCAATGTCAGCTGAGATGCGTTGCACGTAGTTATGGTTGAATAAAATTTTGATGTTTAAAGTTCATACCTGGTTCATTATTTAATACTAGACTCTGATAAACAAAATATATATGATCAAAAGTTAGTTCAGTAAAACTATATATTACACATTTTGCTTGATTGGTTCTAAAAAATGTCCTTGTTCTTGAAATGGTTCTAAAAGTTGTTCTAATTCTTGAAATGGTTCTGCAAGTTTGTCCTAGTTTTTGAATAGTATGGTTTTTATTGGATATTTTCTGCATACTGAAAAAAATCTAAATTAAGTTATGAAATGTGAAGTGATCAAATATATGTCCCACGTGAGAAATAAGTAAAAAAAATTAAATTAAGTTATGAAGTCACCTTTTCAGATATGTGAAGTGATCAAATATATGCCCCACGTGAGAAATAAATATGGCTTTCAAATGAATGCAGATAGCTCTTGAATAGCTTTGCGCGAATATCCAAAAACAAACAATTTTTATGGGATATTTCTTTCTCTTAGATGTCATAGATGTCGTTAGAATCACCTTCCCTATTTCCATCTTTCTTCTGTCGTCATCCCTGTAGCAAGTCCCCTCTTTTAGCATTAGATGGCAGCACCTCGGACAAAAACAACCCTGCCGCCCATTGTTGGAAAACAAAAAGGAGTACCCTAACACCAATAGTTAAATGAGCAATTCCTTTCTAACCTAATCGTAAGGTAAAAAAAAGTCTGCAATTACAAGCTAATTGCGCTAAAAACCACAGTAAACAATGGACATTCTTCGTAATTTCTTTTACTAAAGCGTAAGATTAGCTAGTGTTTTGTTGTTGCTGTTGTTTTTTTATTGTTGGTGGTGGTGATTTTTGTTGTTTTGTTTTTCCGTACGTTTCATAATTTTGTATATATCACTAAAGGCTTGATGATATTAAACTGGTCTTTAAATATTTCGATATACTAATTGTACTATTTGAAATGTAACGAATGACTTGTTTCTCCAGATGTGATTGATATTGCCGTTTACATGTATATTGAACAATAAAATAAAAAAAAATTAACGACTTCAACATTCTAAATTCATTATGATATGTTGCATAATAGTCTCTACAAAGACATTCTGACATCCTGTTTTCAAAATAGGATTCCTCTTGTACGACATCTTCGAAAGTTTGAGATACAATGAATGTTTTTTAATCTACCAAATACGCACTGTGTATACATACATAACCCACACACACATATATATATATAGATATAGATAGATAGATAGATAGGTAAGTAGGTAGGTGATTAATGTTCTGTACAATAGCTCATCAAAATTCGTAGAATTACAGATATAATATTGTCAATATTTGTAAAGTACCCTAACATCATTGAAAACATGTCCTTGAACTAATAATCAGAATTACTATACTTGTAATCCATTTCAGCGTTCTAGTCACAGGTGTGTAAGCGGTAAGTTGGATTTATAACACTCAAATCCGAAGTTCGAGTTTCTGCATTTATCCTATTGTGTAGCTTTTAACTATGAAAACAAATACAACCTCAGAGTTTTAGTATGAAATTTTTATATGTTTGCTTTTACAGGTTTCGGTTCTGTTTCTTCTTTAAATTCCGCGCAAAGCTACCGAAGAGTTATCTGCGCTAACCGTTCCTAATTTTGAAATGATAGACGAGAGGGAAAGCAGCTAGTCAATATCACTTACCTTTCACCAATGAATAGTAGAATTTACCATCACATTATAACGTACCGAATGAAATTGTGAGCCTCTTCGACGACAGGATTCGAACCCACGACCCTTAAATTGCAAATCGAGTACCCAACCTGCCAGCACAGTACTTTTATAGGAGTTTGATATCATTTATTTCAGCTTAAAACAAAATTAAATATTAAATACAAAAAGAAAAAAAACAATCAGTGAATCGCTAAAGTCCATCATCCTTACACGCGTTCACAAATTTTGTTGTTATTGTTGAATATATTGGTTATATTTTACTTTCGATTTTTTTTATAAAGTTGTTGTTTGTTATTAAGCACAAAGCTATACAAAGGGCTACCTGTGCTCTGCCCGCTACTGGTATCGAAACCCGGTTTATATCGCTATAAATCCGCAGACATGCCGCTGTGCCACTGTAACCCAAAAGTTGGCGGTGGGTGGTGTTGACTAAGATGCATTCCGTCTAGATTGTCACTATAAAATAAGAGAGGACTAGCGCAGTAGCAAACATTCATTGCTTGTTTGGTTTTGTAATTTTGCGCAAAGCTACTCGAACACTATCTACATAAGCTGTCCCTAATTTTGATGTGATATACTAGAGAAAATGCTACTCTTTTACCAATGAACTATGGTATTGACGTCTCACTATACCGTCTTACAGCTGAAAGGATTCGTTGCTGTTTGTTTCTGAACCCGCGACTCGCAGAATGCCATTCGGGTCCCTTAACCACCAGGTCATGCCAGCCTTAGTGAATAAACTAAACAAAATACCATCCTTTCATAATTATCAGAAATGTTCCGGAATTGGCTGGAAGCCTCTATAGGAAAAGGACTATAGTATGCCATTCGAGTCCCTTAACCACCAGGTCATGCCAGCCTTAGTGAATAAACTAAGCCTTTCATAATTATCAGAAATTTTACGGAATGGGCTGGAAGCCTCTATAGGAAAAGGACTATAGTATGCCATTCGAGTCCCTTAACCACCATATCATGCCAGCCTTAGTGAATAAACTAAACAAAATACCATCCTTTCATAATTATCAGAAATGTTCCGGAATGAGCTGGAATCGTTGCTGTTTGTTTCTGAACACGCGACTCGCAGAATGCCATTCGAGTTCCTTAACCGCCAGGTCATGCCAGCCTTAGTGAATAAGCTAACCAAAATACCATCCTTTCATAATTATCAGAAATGTTCCGGAATGAGCTGGAAGCCTCTATAGGAAAAGGACTATAGTATATTAATATAAATAGCATTTTGTTCCCATGTTATAATACTACATGTATTTTAACTTTTTCATAAAGCACTATCTATTTTTACGTTATATTATTTGTGATTAAAAAAGCTACTTAGATAAAGAAAAACCATATCGCTTAATTAATAATGGGACTTTGAGTATCTAAAATATTTATGTAATTTAGACTGGTTTTAACAATATTCTACCAGATATGTATGAATAGACTTATCTAATATTTTAAAATATGTATTACATACATACTTTTAAGTATTCAAATATTACAAAGACGTTTGAGGTACATTCCTAGTAACATATTAATAGCAGAGAAGGTAATGTATGACAAACATGTACGTGTTGTCATTCTGATCTGTATAAGTTGTTTTGAGCATTTGCTCGTCAAAACACACATACACACTTGTTTTGTATAAGAATGTGTGCTTTGGCATAATCTTTTTGGAAACACATCAACGCTTTGTTCCGACAGTTTCTCTGTACTTGATGTAGAGTCATGCCTCGTCACGTGCCAGAAGTCATAGAGAATCAAAATGTTCGACTGTCCAGAAATGGTATGAAGCAAACGGACATTGCCAGAACAGTAGAGTACTGGTGGACATCGAAAAAGTAAAGTCTCCAGATTATAAACTCATTGTGAATTGTAGGACAGAACTGAACCGGAAAATTACTAAGCACGACCCTAAATCAGCTACTGTAGCTGCTAACAACGACCCTATATCAGCTACTGTAGCTGTGTTGCAGCGCCTTCGAGTGACAAGGTCGGGATGAAATCTCGATAAATTACATTAATATTTTCGTCGACACCATGATATGTCGCCTTGCGGAGGTTATTAGAGTACGAAGAGAATCAAACAAGTACTGAATGTTTAATATGAACTGATATAAGATTACAGGTGCTATTTATAACAATTTGGTGTTATATTTTGTTATTATATACGTTTACGTAAGGTTTTATAGTGATAAGTGAAATGCTGAATTACCCACCTTTCTACAGATGTCTGATAAATTGTTTGCTGTTCTAATAAATCGTTCATGATGTTCATATAACCTCTGTCTATGCAAATTACGTATGTGGATGTTTAATATAACACGTATTTCTTGGTTTGAGAGCGCTAAGTGTATTTGAATTACATTTTCATAATAATGATCTTATTTCTTACGAAATATGCACACATTTTGACCAAAACTGTAGTTAATGAGGTTGAAAAATATGGATCAATCTGGGACACCAGAGCCATCCAGAATAAGACCTGCAGCAAGTCGTATCCTAGTCACGACAAACAGTGTAACAGTAAAAATCGACGAACACAAATGTGGCAGAAGCCTTCTAAATGTTAATAAGCTTGAGCATTCAAGAGGAAAACATGTTGGTGCCTATAGATTTCTGTGCAATGGGACTGTTGAAACAGATGCTGGAAAATGGTTGTTCCGTACACTAGGTGGGTTATGGATAGCATGCGGGGAGCAATGGTGCGTTTTGATCATGACAGCCTTTTGCGATGGAGACAACGCTGCAGTACTACTGTCAAGAAACATAGTCGAGAAATAAAGCATGGCCGTACGTAACGACATGGAATTTAACAACGTTATCAGGCTCCAAGATCATTTTACTTTAATGTACTCAGCTTTTTTATTACATCCCCTCACAAAATCAACAAAATAATTATTTGTAAATCAGTTATATTTAAAAAGTTTAAGGTGCAATCCCTTTCTGTAAATAGTAACTAATATAAATCAAAAATATTTTGCTTGTTTGTGGCTAGCTCAAAAATTTTACGCAGAAAATGATTATGTTGATTCATTTCTAATTAACCAAAAATAATGAAACAGACAAAGAGAACCTAACTCAGTAGTTTTAATCGTTTATGTGTGAGACAAAAATTTCCGTATTGGTGCTATGGTCTTTGTGTATAGTAAGATACATTTTAATTTCTTAAATATCTACCACATGCACTTCTATATTGACAGATAAAATATTATGACAAGATATTACATTGCATTTCTTGAGAAAAGTGCATGCACATTTTCCACTCGAAAATTAGGGTGATACAATAAGACGTATTTGTTTATACTACAAATACTTTTTGAACTGTTTTTAAACAAGGAAGACGTAAACATTATATCATAGAGACAAATAAAAAGAACATTCTCCCCGAGTCATGCTTTACCACAACGTGACACTACTACTGCACACGACACGCCGATTTCTTCCTCTGGTTTCCATAGCAACCATCTCCGCTTTGCTCATCCAAACGTAAAGTTGCGGCACTGACTTTATTTTAGTTTCCATGGCAACTGGTCCTTGAGCAGCAACGTGCCCGTTTGTCAAGCGAAGGTCAAAATATCAAGAATGCACGAGCAGGCTTTTCTAACGTAAGTCGCAAACAACATTTTCATCTTTCCTTTTATTGATTTTTACCTTTTAGTTTAGTATAATACGGTAGAGATTCATTACAAACGTACTTCATTCCATAAATTCCGTATTGCTCTGGTAATCCCACTAAGGACTTCGGATTCTCTAAACTAAAAACAAAACAAAACGAAATCACAGTCCAGATTGTAAAATTACAACAACAACAACAACAAAGAAAAAGAAGTAGGACATTTTGATAAGGTCAAGGTTTTCAACATATAACAACACGTCGGATTAGTTGTCGCTGTGAATCAAGAGTTCTGCAAGAATTACTTTCTATTTAACTATTAATTATTTTTTTCTATTTCACTTTTCTGTCATTTTTAATCTTAATAATTAATTCTTCGAAAAATCGCTAGGACAAGATTGCTATAGATAAATCTCTCCAATTATAAACACGTTTAATTTTGCAAATTTTTGTTTGGTTTGTAATTAAGCCCAAAGCTACACAATAGGCATTCTGTGCTCAGCCCACCACGAGTATCGAAACCCCGTTTCTAGCGTTGTAAGTCGGAAGACATACTGCTATGTCACTAGGGTGTGGATCGAAAAATTGTGTATGAACACAATTAATTTTTATAATGTTTTTGTTTTTAACTTGTGGACCATTATATGCTGTATAATAAGCTAATTCGGAATTTTCATATCAAAGATAAAAGTATCAACTTTATTTTATCAATCACTTAAGTGTTTCCTCAACCATTCTCAAATACAGATACCACTGCTAACAATAATTCCGTATTTAGTATTCCCAATAAATAGTTTTATCCATGTTATGAACAAATTCCACACATGATTGTCAATCAAGTGAATTATAAACATAATATGACA
>NW_013666488.1:288536-306242 GCF_000517525.1 Limulus polyphemus
CAAGAAAAGCCTCCTATAATTGGCAAAAACATTGGGAGGAAGGGGGGGTAAACGACAAGATAGAAAACTCAAGGCTCAGGCATAGCCGTCCCTAGCACTTTCCAACTACATGGTTGCTCTTAATCGATTAGTAAGCAGGATTGGCTCTCACTTTTATAACATTTCCATATTCAAAGGAGGGAATCGTGTTCCCTGTGGCCTCCAGCCCTGGACCTTAGCCCGACACACAAACCACTATGCTATGCCCAGCCCATAATTGCAAGGAAATTAATTTCATACAATTCCTCTTTTTCTTTTCAAAATATTATATTGAATTTAATTCGTAAAATATCTATTAAAAATTATCGGAATGAAACTACATATTTTTACTTTTAAAACCGCTTAATGATTAAAAAATGTTATTTATTTTAATAATTTTAAATATTGTTCTCCAAGTTATGCCAAACCATTTCTAAGCACAATTAAGTAAACTGAAAAAAAAATCAATGTCCATTATAATGGAATTAATTCAAAACCTACAGTATTATTATTAAAATATTTTTACTGATCACAAGGTATAGATAACTGGTAGTATTTCGTATTTTATAAAAGCCCATCAATTCGATTATCATTTGGACTATGTTTTATTTCGTATAATTTATGAATATTTACAGTTTTTCAAATGTTGGTCTCCAGCATTTAAAGTTCAGAAAACAAATACTCTATGAGCGGACCGTTTTCTGTCCAATAATTCCTTTTCATTTGCCTCTAAGGTATCTCCATAGTAAAAAATCAGGTACAAAGGAATGTTGCTTCCACGTTTCTCACTAGAAACAATTTATAAAGATCATGGACAATTTTCTGTTTACGGTCATAAAATATATTGTTAGTTCATAATGATTGCCTTTTTTTATAGAATTGAGGAAAAAATAAAGAAAATAGTACGTTTCACAAATACTTCATTTGTTAACAACCATTGTTTTGCCAGAAGACATCATCATCATCATCATGTACAGAATGAAATGGTTTGTAACCAGGTTTATATATGTTTAACCACAAGTAACCTTGACATTCACCTGGAAACAAATGGGGTGAAAAGTAGGGAGAAGCTTAAGTTGATTTAGTCGTTTAGAACTTTTTCTGAATTTGTTTTTAGACTTTTATTTATTTCTAAAAGTTCCGGATTGTATAGTTTTTAACATTTTTCACAGATATGTAAAATTTTGCAGTATTTTTCCGGATCAAATTGGTGTTTAGTTTCAATAAGGTGATATGCAAAGGCTGAATCCATTTTCTATAGTTTCCAGCTTCTAGAATGTTCTCTAATTCTTGTTTCTTTGGAACATCCTATTTGACCTATGTATACACTATTGCAGTCTTGACACCTTAATTGGTAAACACCACTGTTTCTGTACTTTTCTATTTTGCCTTGGTTGTTGCACAACATTTTGTCTAGATTGTTTGTACAGTAGAAGATAGGTCTGTATATTTCTTTGTTCATTTTGTAAGAAGGTTTTCCAATGTAGCTAATCTTATTTTTTGTCATTTGGTACAATACGTAAGTATATTGATTTTAAGTTTATGGCTTTTAATTTTTAACAACAATGTGTCAATTAACTTTGTTATATAACCATTGTTGAGAGCAATGTATTTTATTGTTTTTAATTCGCTTTCATTATTTTCTGATGACAAGTCTGTATAACAAAATACGACCAGTTTGTGAGATATTGGATGTCTTGAAGAAGTATGTATGATAGTGTCACTATAAAACGGTTTTCTGAACGTTATTTATTTCAATATTTAAGGTATACATATTTATATAAAGTACAAAAATGTCGTACAGTCATTCTGCAGTTAATTAGTTAATGCCCTTGTGAATAGTGTAAACTTGCATTAATTCTCGGCTCGAAATAAGGTTACATACCACA
The DNA here is from genome assembly GCF_000517525.1 of Limulus polyphemus. NCBI lineage: Eukaryota > Metazoa > Arthropoda > Merostomata > Xiphosura > Limulidae > Limulus > Limulus polyphemus. The sequence continues at coordinate 290,444 of NW_013666488.1, forward strand.
GTGGTCACTCCAAAGAGCTTATGCTTTTTTGTTAATGATTTTGTGTCAATTATCTCTTGGAGTATTGTACAAACTAGTATGAGCTAAAATGGATTGATCACTGATTTATTTAATTTAGGAACGTGAGATAGCTTATTATAACTCTGCACTGACTTAGCAGTGTAGTATAGGTACAATATAGCCGTCCTTCGTCGAGTAAATACACAATCCTGCAGTAGCTTGTAATCTGAAGAAGCATTCTTATTCAGCTATCGCATGGCATAGACCCCAATACTTCTATTTTTCTCAAGTGTTGTGTAAACAATACAGGATGGTATTCTGTGTTTTACACTTGTATTCGGGTCTGTCCTTTGCTGTTAATCTTTTTGACTCCTTGATTACTGCGAAGCATCGTACCTATCAGCTGGAAATCAGTGGACTACATAGATAAGTATAGTTTACATGTTTTGTAAGGATATAATATCTAATCATGTTCATTTCTCCAGTAAAGTAAATTAAACAGTTATGTAATAATGCAAGGTTATATCATAATAGACCATAGAATATGCAAGGGTTGTTGTTGCGTTTTATATCCGTAGATTTACCGCTGACCCATCGTGAGTAGATATAACACAAGAAACTTGTAGCCTAATATATTTAATAATTAGCTTTGGTGATTTCGCCTTTACCTTTATTTTTCATGCGAACAAAAATATTTCTTATCCTATAAAGAATTTCAGATTGATTTTGGCAAATGTTTTAAAATTTATTTTTATACGTTCAATACAAAATCCACTCTGCTTTTTATAGCTACATTTGTTTTATATTTTTAGAAACACACATATTTTAAACAGACACTTTATACAACTAAAATTATAATTATTCTTCGTACAGTATAAATCTCTTAAAGAAATCAATCAGAATATTTTATACCTTTTTCACAATCTTAGTTTAATGTATTTGATTTATTATGCATTTATTATGTTCATATTTTCTGGAGTTTACTAAAAAATAACAATTATCAACGTCTATACTAAGTATCACTAAAACACAAAATTACTGATGAAAAAAAAATTTAATATTCTTATCGCATTCACAATTTAATTGAAGATAAATTCAATGTTAAAGCTATTATACGAAAAATATTGATTTTGAAACACAAAGGAAATATGAATTAAATAGAGATTTCGCTAAAATATTTTTTTTGAAAACGACAAAGAGTTCCTTTGTTTGTTCAGTTCTTTTTTATGCCTTTCGAGATAATAACTCTTGTTCGGTAATGAAGCGGTAGTAAAAAACATTAACTTAACACTAGTGTCTGTTCTACTGACGTCAGTGCTATTCTTGTTTAGTTATAGTAAAAAAAACAGCATATAAAGTTACATCGTTAACTAAAGCAAAAATCGAATCAAATGGTTTATATAATCATAGGCTAAATGTCCATTAAGAGCAACTATTATTATCTTCAGAAGCACTAATGACTCTTGAACATAATGTTTTAGTCGGCTTTTTTTATACATCAGTTGTACTATGACCGTTTTACTTCAAGAGGTCTTGGGTAAAACTTAGAATTCTATATAACTTGATCCAACTTTATCTGCATCTTATGGATGCGCTCTATTCATTATGATAAGTTTATTCTTTCAACTATATGTTTCTTGTCATCACCAGTCTTAAAATACATACTTAGAAGAGATTTCACTTGTTGTAGAACACGTATTTTAAAATTTAAATTACATTCGTTATTTTTTAAATTGCTGTGTTAAGAAAAAATATGCAAGGTGGTGACATGGTTCGGTGACATGTTTAACTACTTCTATCATGTTTCCAAAATCATATCTCTTAAAAACTTCCAATATACTCTTTATACCACATTTATTTTTACATACAAGTCGAACTTGTATGTTATTGAAAATTCTATTAATAATTAATCAAATAACATACAGCATAAATATACTATCATCACCTATTCGAAGCAGTCATTCTCTCTCTCATTGATATTTCAATGCACCAAGGAATTCATCTCCTGATTATTCAAAATAAAAAAGGGATCACAAACTCTCCTGATGGTACTGTAGTCCAACTTGAGAAACTTAATCACAAACTCTCCTGACGGTACAGTAGTCCAACTTGAGAAACTTAATCACAAACTCTCCTGATGGTACAATTGTCCAACTTGAGAAACTTAATCACAAACTCTCCTGATGGTACAACTGTCCAACTTGAGAAACTTAATCACAAACTCTCCTGATGGTACAACTGTCCAACTTGAGAAACTTAATCACAAACTCTCCTGATGGTACTGTAGTCCAACTTGAGAAACAAAATCATAAACTATCCTGACGGTACAGTAGTCCAACTTGAGAAACTTAATCACAAACTCTCCTGATGGTACAATTGTTCAACTTGAGAAACTTAATCACAAACTCTCCTGATGGTACTGTAGTCCAACTTGAGAAACAAAATTATAAACTATCCTGACGGTACAGTAGTCCAACTTGAGAAACTTAATCACAAACTCTCCTGATGGTACTGTAGTCCAACTATAGAAACTTAATCACAAACTCTCCTGATGATACTGCAGCCCAACTTGAGAAACTTAATCACAAACTCTCGTGATGGTACAATTGTCCAACTTGAGAAACTTAATCACAAACTCTCCTGATGGTACTGTAGTTCAACTTGAGAAACAAAATCATAACCTATCCTGACGGTACAGTAGTCCAACTTGAGAAACTTAATCACAAACTCTCCTGACGGTACAGTAGTTGAAGTTGAGTTTCACATGCTGTGAAGGTCAGAATTTAGATCCCGATAAAGTTCGCTCTCACGGAAGCATTGAAATCAAAAGGAAAAATGTATAATGCCATTTTAAGAATATATGTATCAAGGTCAATCATCTATTGGTAAACAAAGTTACATATACGGGATAAAGAAAGATTGCTTTATGATGTAAAGGTCCAGGAAAAGAAATTTCCAGTTGACATGAAAATGTTACAATCTAACTACAAGAGAAGGTCAGAACTAAAAATGAAAATATTTTAGTGTCATGAAAAGAATAGCTGGTAGGTCGAAAATAATGAAAGTTCATATGATAGAGAAAATTCACGCTACCATCTCCAGGAAAAGCTACAATACTTTGTTGGGGAAAGATTGCAATATCTTAATAAGGAATGGTTACTTTGGCATGAAATAAATGAAACTTTTATAATAACAAAATTCACAATCTTGTGATAGTTTATCACGATAAGGAAAAAACAGCATCATTTTATTACAAGGAAAATCTGTCATTCATTTAGGAAAAAAATCACAATGTCATGATAAAGAAAGGTCACATGGATAAGGAAAAGCCACCATGTCATGACACAGTGACTTTTTCTTCGAAGTATGAGGAAGAAGCAAAATACCATGATAATGAAAAGCCACAATGTCTTAATAAGAAAACAAATTATAATATGATACTAAGGAATGATTAAGATAATGTAACGTTGAAAATTTTAACGTCATGACAAGGAAGAGCCACAATATCTTCAGAGAAAAGACACAGTATCAAGGTATCAAAGTTTCATAATATTATGTTAAAGAAAAAAATCTAATGATAATTATTGAAAAATAGCTTGTTTGAAAACTAAAGGCAACAATATCCGTGTATGACGAAATAGGTCTTAATGGTAAATAAGGGTAAAAATCAGTCAGTACACTTCTGAGTAGATTTCTAGCATTTATAAGTAAACTTAATCTATTCAACTGTTTGACCCAATGACCAGTTTGATACAGAGAATTGAGTATGTTTAATTAAAACGATTTTGAATATACAAGTCAGCAAATCACGTGACAACCATGTATCAGAACTATTTTTTTATACCGCAGATAACGTGATGCTACCGAAAATTGGTCAATTTTGGAAATTTTGTGTAACAGCTTATTCCGACGCAAGTTATTCATACAATCAGATCATAAAGGTGTGCTAAGATCAGGGATTTATAATTTCTAAGACGGGAATTTTCATTGTAGTTAATGTCATAGAAAAACAAAGGAATAAAGATCAACTTGGGAAACCAGAACCACCCAGGAAGAGATCTGCAAAAAAGTTGTGATAAACGAATTTTGTTGTCTTGAAAGAAGTGAAAATCCATAAAAATAAAGGTCATTGGCGAATGCTGCACTTATGCCCCAGGCAACAGTATGTAACATAATTGAAAAGGATTTCTGTCTCGAAAAATGACACTTCATATAAACACAACTTGCTTCCATGTCATATCCGTTCACCCTTTGCATACGTTAAGCAGCTGAAGAATGATACGGGTATCTATGCTATTTCATACAAATACATATCAGTTAAGTCTCAGGACACAACACATATAGATATTTGAAGGATCGTACCTTTGAAACGGGCGGTGATAAACTGTCGTCCTCGCACACGAGATGGATTATAGAAAGGCAAAAATGGAGGAGGGTATACTTTGGACTTGAAAGCCTTACGACAGAGATATTCTCAGTGGAAATTACGTTGCAGGGCTATTGTCAAGAGTCACGACTGTCAGACAGAACATGACTGGATGTGGCGACATGGACTGTAACGACAATCATTTTAATATAATGTACTCAACCTCTGTACTCAATAAAACAACAAAACCTTTCTATAGGCAGTACTAGTTTTATTTAGACTGTCTTTATTTTCTGAATATGTAAACGTTAAAAATATGTAGTCATTTTAGCTGGGAAAATAATCTAAGATATGTATATATACAATTCGGTTCATATCTTATAGCATGCTCATAAAAACCTGCTCTCATACTAAGCCACCTGAACAATCACTTGTGTTTCACAAGAAATACGACCTAAATAATAATATGCTTCTATACAACATACTTGTCGTGTCCAAGACGTAGATATATGAACGTCTTTACTTTCTGTATTGATGTTGTGAGAAATAAGTTTGTGTACCCCCAGGCTAGCTTACGAATAACCTGTCACAAGAAAGGATCACCAACCAAAGTTTATTGTGTAGAAAACCTAAAGAGGAAATTGCTATAGTAATAAATCGTGTTGTCGTTGGTGGTTTCACTCTAAACCACTTTCTCTCGACCATCCTAAACAAGCTCAACATAACTCTCCGAACTAACTCAAAGACATTGAGCAGTCAAACACAGACCTAAGTGAAAAGCAGAACATTATTCTAATAGAAAACAACAAGTATATTAATTCATATAAGTTAACTTACTCAATGTTATTAATGTAAAACGTTATTTAAACAAAAATATTAGTATATCAGTTTGTTAGTTGTTCAGCACAAAGCTACAGAAAGCTATGCTGTGCCTCCAGAAGGTATAGAAGCTCATTTTTTATTATTATAAGCTTTCAGACCCATTATTAGTATAGCTCCAGTAACGTAACAATCGAAAATTACATTCAAATCTTAAGCACATCTTGTTCAATTGTTTAATAATGAATTGTTAGCCTCAAGCAGTAATCGTATACATAACATTCCCCACCCTTGACCTAAGTGGGTTTACGAGTTCTTACATGGTTCAAATTTGGGTTTTGTTAAGTAATATGAGTTTTCTATGCCTCGTATCATGAAATTTCTTCATGTTCTTTATTTTTATGCACTATGATTTTATGAAATTTGTTTTGATCGGAAGGAATGAAAATGACTGTCAAAATTTTCCAAAAAAATCCTCTAATTTTCATAAGACCAAACGCAATGGTTAAGGTGTCTTACTTACGATAAAGATGGGGTAAAGGACGTACAAGTGAAAGCTATAGGTATGACAAAAATAAATAATTTTTAATTCCTTTGTCAGACTTATTTACTTATCTTCAGGCAGACTTTTGTATTGCTTCCAAAACAAAAATTTGTTTAATAAACTCCTTAATCAAATGGCTTAGGCCAAAAGAAACAGTTATTCACAAGTTTCAGTGAAACTTCTCTTCTAAAACAAAATCAACCTAGATGTTGCTCTTTTCTTGCTCAATTTTCCTATTAATCTGTATTCAAGGAATTTAAATTGCGTATTTAGAGTAGAAATATATTATGAAGAAGGGTGGAAGTATTTTCTAAAAATAGAGTTGTATAATCTGGTGAATAGATTGGTATAGATTGGAGATGAGAGAGGTGTAGTCAGAGAAAGGCATAGGTCGAAAAATTGAAAGGGTATAGTTTAAAGAAAGATTGGGCTGTAGCATGGAGAATATATAGTGCAGGGAAAGGAGAATGTATATTCTGAATAATAGACGAGCGGGAGAAGAGAATCTAACGTGAAAAACGAAAGAATACATTATGTAGAAAGGATCAGTCGTACTTAGAAAGAAGAAAGAGCATAGTTTGGTGAAGGAAGAGTTATAATTAGGAAGGAGGGAGTGGCATTGTCTGACACGGAAATAGTCCGACAAAACATAATCACAATCTAAGAATTTACAAAACAATCATGTTTCCAAAATGAAAGGATATTATTTTTGTTTATTCATTCATTTCCAGTTTTTTTCGTATATTTCAGAAAGAACATATTACAAACAATTGTCAGAATATTTATTTTTTAAATAGGCGTTAGAAAGGGTATCATAAATACAATTGTATTTGTCATAGTAAATATATTAATGGCAAAGTATTTTTAATATCTATAATAATGATAAACTACTCATCAGAGAGAGACCATACCGAAGACAACTGTATTTTGAAACCTATTATATTGAACACCTATATTGTTCTAGTGAAACGCACTGATGAAAGTAAACCAACTGAAATAAATACAAATTTATGTTTCATAGAAAGAGATCATACGAGGACTGCTGTGTGTAAGTTATACAAACCAACTTTCGATAATTTATTGTAAAAAAGATTAATTTCTAAACTAAATGTGTATCGTAGTAGATTATTTAAATATACACGTTAACATTAAGTTGATCCTCTATTGTTTCTTTATAACGTACTTTACAAGGATGTCATATGGATCGCCCTACGGAAGATTTCTTCTAGAACCTAAAAATCTATGGTAGAACAGTTCCAGTCTAGACAGAATCAATGGAACCAGACCACACAATACAGTGTGCATACCGAACTATGCCTAGAATCACCCATACGTAATACAACTTTTAGAAAATTCTTTTAGGAATTATTCAACGACACAATAACTACAAATAATATATCTCGATAAATTAGAAATATAGCTTAACAAATACCAGAACTAATGAGATGAAATGTTAAGCTATATTTCTAATTGTATTAACTGTTGATAAATACCAGAACTAATGAGATGAAACATCAACAGTTAATACAATTAGAAATATAGCTTAACAAATACCAGAACTAATGAGATGAAATATCAAACAGTTAAGATAATTTTGAACGAAAAAGCGGTGTTCAACGAGCTACGAATTAAAAAAATAAAGGTAAGATATTGCTGTATTTGCCTCGTGTATCATTATTTTTAAAATAATCTCTACCTATTGTGATTACTAAACTCTTTTAATGGAGCTTCTATATGAAGATAACTCTAAAATATTTAGTTTATTATTATTTATAATACATTAGTAAAAGTAATTTTCAATCCGAATAACTATGTATGCAAAACATACAGAAAAAATAGGAAAGTTAAACATGAATTTTAATCAGGCTAGAAATGACCTTAAAGATAATTTCTTTTATTCGGAATACTTCTGATCTGTGCTGTTAGGCATATCACCTTATAATGGACCTTGACATCAACTATATTAACACTGAAGAAGCATATTAAGAGACTACGAGAAATTTGTTCAGAGATTCCCTTCTAGAGAAAATTAATTATTGTTTCTGTGTATAAGGTGATTTTAACTCCATTTACGCTTTATAAACATTAGTGTTGTCTTTATAAGTTTCATCATTATCAATGTTAACTTTTGAAGTGTGCATTTATACCGAGTTCAAGAAGTCCACTCGTTTTTCTTTTCAGAATATCTCTGGTATAAGGTCATAAACATGCATATATACATTTGTGTGTGTGTGTGTGTTAACTCTTAGCGATTTGTTTATAATACTTAGCAAAGTTTATAAAACACTTGTCGCCCAGGAGAAACACTCGACAATAAGTAAATTAAGCTATGTAATCCATTAAAATAATTACTTAAAACAATATATGTTGTACTAAAATATACTGATCAACAAAATACACTAAAATAGGGGATGTAAAACGTTATGTCGACCTTTAAGAGTTCATTTTTCATGTGTAAATCAAAAATGATTGAAAGTGGCCTGTAGTGAGAGTATTTGTCACACATATATCAATCTCATTAGGTCTAATTAAAAATGAACCATAACATATATCATGTTCTCCATCACTAAGAATGAACATGACCGTAAAGCACGTGAAACGCGCCAGATGTGAAAAAAAAATCACTCATACCGTATTACATTCTCAATTTAAAGATATAGGTGAAACTAATCAAGGGTAAGCAGGCCATTTTGTCCTAGGCTTAAGAGATGGTCAGTAATAAATAGGACCAAAGTGCCCAGTCATAAGTAAGCTATGGTCATCAAATAAAACTATGTGCGTCTGAGCAAGAAGCTAATATTAAAAATGTCAAATTGATCGGTATAAGTACGTCACGGTCGATACCTAAAACTGTTCGAATCTGAGCAAATAATTGTTATTGAACATGTCACACTGGTCATGTCTATGTGATATATAGACGGCAAACGTGCATTTTGTAATTTCGGCAATCATAAGCAATTAAACATGTTAAAAGTAGCTATGTGATGAAACTACCTTGAATATTTCAAACTTATATTTTAAGCCTTGTTCTCAAAACTACCTTAAATATCGCAAAATTATATTTTAAGCTTTGTTCTCAAAGTGAGAATGCACTATAATGCTTGATATGAAATTTTATTCAAGTTATGTTGATGAGCTAGAAAAAAAATTCACAAATATGAAATTACATGAATACAGAATATAATGATAATAAATTTACAGTGTTTATATAACATCTTTTATAGTGTTCAACAGCACAGCCGTATATGTGATTTTACTGACGAAGCATATTAAGCAACTTAAATGCTCGGTATTTAACCCAAAACCTGGATTTTATCTAAGCGAGTTTCTATTACGTTCTACTGTACATTGATTTGATTTTCATTATCAAGTTTCATATAAAAGTTACTCTTAAAATAGGTCTCGAATTGATGCTAGAAAACAAAAAACTAATTGAGGAGTAATCCTAGAAATATGATCTAAAAATGCAGACACTCAAATGATGTAATCATAGTTATACTGGTAAGTATTAAACCTTGATGTTTACATTTTGTACACTTATAAAACTTATTTTGTAGTGAACACTTCTGAAAATACTCAGTTGAAAGGAAAAAACATATAGGTGGCTCTTGATCTCCCTGAAATTTAATTGTACCTCTGAATGATTTTATGCGTTACGTAGAATATGACGTCACATTCCTCTCGTATGTATTACGGCATGTATTACGAAATGACATATTTACCCCAGTAGTGTCGAGTTCAGTACCTCACGAACAGGAGATGTTATAAATACCATTATTAAAATGAATAAAAATATGAACTTGTGAGTCATTTTGTTGAAAGCTTCAATTTTCTCCCGAGATCAAAACATTCACACAAGCATTGATTTATATTTTCCATTTTAAGTTTGGAAAAAAAGAAAGGAAAAAACATGCGTATACGTAAACATAATTTCATTATCATTATCAAGTAGTATTTGGAGCACACTATATTTTCATTCATATTTAAATGATTTTTTTGCCATTGATGTGCATTTAATTACTTTTCACACTGATAGAGAAACCTAGGCTGTCAGCAGGAATATTTCACTTCATTACGTGACATTAATTACACAGGCCTGCGAATTTAAACTTCATAAAAATGGTTTTGGTTTTAACAACGGATTTTCCACAATTCAGCTACGCAGATTTCGCAAATAATATTCTTTTTTTTTCTATCCAAATCGGGAAGAAAAAACTCTTACTTAGATCAAATTATGATTTCGGTTACCACAATGAAATTTTTTTATTATTATTATACTTATTAACAAAAAAACCCCCCAGTGGCATAGCGGAATGTCTGCGAACTTACAACGCTAGAATCCGGGTTTTGATACCGGTGGTGGCCAGCGCACAGATAACTCATCGTTTAGCTTTCTGCTTAACTACAAAGAAACAAACAAAACAAGTTAACAAAAATACAAACAAATTGAAGAACATTAATGTCAAACGAATGTCCTCATTCATCCTGTTTTTTGTGAAACCTACGTCTTTTAGTCTCAAAACTACGTGTTGTGGTCTATCTTTTATGTATTACGTCTTGAGAATCTCGTTTCAAAGACCAGCAGTAATCAGCCATCATGTAAATGTTTCACTTTCCCTGATACCTCCTCTCCATTTCCCTGATGTCTTGATGAAACCTTTCCCCTTGTTCATCGCTTACGGCATCGAGATTTCCAGGGAAATTGTCAATATGTGAGCGCAAGAAGTGAACTTTCAGGCTCATACTACAACCCAACAGTTTGAATTTATTGAGTATGTTACTGACAATATTTTCGTAATTTTGGTGCTTGTTGTTTCCTAAAAATTTGTCAATAGCATCTTTAAAGACAACATCTTTTTGAACTTTCATCATTTCGAACTGTTCATTCGAAGTTAATTTCCTAATTTGAAGTCCGACAAAAATCCCTTCTTTAAGTTTCGCTTCTGAAAGAGCTGAGAATTACCCACATAAATACTTGAAACAGTCGCCATCTTTGTCTAAGGCCTTTACAAACTGCTTCATCAAGTCCAGTTTTATGTGAAGTGGAGGTAATAGGACTTTCACGTTCAATGTTTTTCGATCCTTGGAATTCTAAAAAGCAAAAATATTTATTCTTACTTTTAGTACATTGTCTCAACTCTTCGAAACAAGCGGTGCTAACAAGACAAATCATGGGCTCCGCAAAAAGGTCCTCAAGTTATATTCTAAAATACGCGTAATAAGCTTTTTTGATGATTTCTGTAACGTTTTACCTTTGTTTCTTTACAACAAATTTATTACAAGTATAACAGAATAACTTTGGGTTATTTACACAACCTCTTGTTGCCATAACGACGAATAAATAATATCGAAAAGAAAAAAATGATATCAAAATGCTCGCATAAACAAATGCTATCCAGAAATGACACGCCATGAACCTGTTAACCGTTTATATACTAGCGGTGTGTTAGTCGTGGGTTTTAGAACAATCGATAAGGCTCTCATGTCGCGATTGGTCTAGAGAAATCTATAGCCAGTGGTTGTCAGCATTTTAAGCATAACAAACGATACCCGATTTCAATGAAAGTGATTCACTTACGCAACACTACATATTACGTTTTGTGAAAAAGCTCTACGTGGTGGAGAAAAACGGATATCATTTTCGGATTCAGCATACAGAAATTACTGTAGAACATGTAAAAATTTCTACACAATAAAACCATCGCAGGCAAGTGTTGATATTTCCCTTCGTGACGTAACATTAATTATCTCTTTGCATTTCACAAAAAACAAATTCTCTTATACTTTTTTGGTGATCAAATTTTATCATTTCTTTGATAAGTTTTTTCGGCTAAAATAGCAATGTATTATTTAAAGGATAATATAAAAAACCACCAATTTTTGTTGGATTTAACATCAGCGTTGAAATTATAAGATTAGAATTTATTATTGACTGTTCTTAACCAGTTTCCTAAGGTGGACAACGTTTCGAAACGTATTCAGAGGTCCTTAGAGTGTTCGAAATTTCATCCACATAAATAACAAAAGCAGGAACCATGAGTCCATAAGGACTTCATCCGTAAATAAGGAAAATTTTATTGTATTAAAATAAGCAAATTTACTTTGGTATCATATTTCCATTTATATACTTAAAAAGTTTCTAATGATCATTTTTATACGTATACACTAAAAGCATTATTTGTACTAGTCTTTAAAAAATGGTAATCTCAACCATAAAGTATAAATTCAACGTATTTATATAATACTAAGAGTTAGAAATTATGCAAAAATCCAAGTTATTAAACGTAAGTGTGAAAATTAATAACTGCAATCAGGATATCGTACTAATTATGTACTAAACTATTTAATGATATTGAATATACAAATTCAGAATATGACTACTGATAACTTAAGACGAAACGGTTATAATTTTGCTTTAGAGAAAGAGAACTGAAGATTTCTGAACGTTACGTGATCTTCACTTAATATATAAAATATATTAGGAGAAACCCTAAAAACTGAAAACAGCAATAGAACATCGTAATGGTTTGGAAAAGCGTAACTGTTTGCAAGTTAGTGCATTACTATTAATGTTTCATGAAACGTCTAAAATATATTCTTGTTATTCTAAAAGCAATGTTAGATAATTATATTTTATAGACGGCTGATACACGTGAGTGCTGTAAATAACATAACAAAATCAATGATTACCTTAGAATAGGTTAAACATATTTAATAACGGTTACAATAAACAAATCATCAAATACTTTATATTTGAAAAAATATATATATTTATAAAAAGTATTATTCGTCGAAAAACTATTTCGTTTAACTTTAAAAAACGAATTGATATGAAGTAAAATGAATAACATAAGAATAATAACTTAGATTCCTTACGTTTCTAATAGATTGGTAATTTATTTAACATTCACTTTGCCAAATGAAACCGAGAACAAACATCCACAGTTAAATTAATATAATTGACCATGAAATATTTTTACCAAAGAAGATGTGTATCGTTTAATATGTTTTCTACATCTTTTCATGTAATAATTATTGAACATGGAAGAATTGTTATATTCAACTGAGCTTTCAGGTCAAGCAGTTGCTCGTGAAAAAATAAATGTTTTTAATAAACAGCGAGACACTTTTACTGTTATTCTTATTTTTACCCAATGCTCTTAATAAAAACAAAAGTTACATAAGCATTTGAGCAACATCTCAGCAAATTTATACATAACAAAGAAACTATAGTAATTAAGTGTAAGTTTAATGCATTTAAAAATCATCTGCTATTTTTATAGACATACATAGTATGTTATATTCAGGATATTTGTTAATGAGCTAATTATAATGTAATTAATATGCATTATTTTTTATCAAATAACCTTTAAAAATACTTCTTTCCACATTTTGAAATATATTATAACTTTAAATATCAGTAATGTATTGATAATTCTAGCAAGTATTTTTCAGTGCTCCGAATATGTAAACAAATAGCATTCAAATATTTTTTCTTAGTAGATATGTTTATACAATGATTTTGATACTGAGGTTAGTTAACCCATGGATCTGGTAGTTTCTTTTATCAGGAACTCATAAAAAGTTCGAACTCCATCCGTGTATGCTATAATGACATGTCTGCATCCCCTCACGCATGCGCATTCACAAGCCGATACTGATTAGCCAATCACAACATACTGCGCACCATGCGAAAACTTCAGAACATAGATCTAATGATGGAACGTGGGTGGAGGAAACATTCCTTCGCGACTTGTGTGGAATTTTGTTATCGATCTTAATCAGAGAAGCTCAAGCCAATCGATCACAATCTGGTGGAATTTGGACACTCTCACAAGGAAAATAATAGCCAACAAAGCTAAAATATACAGCTAAACTTAAAATTACTTTATATTTTAGAATATAATATGTTTTCAAATTAGCAACAGATTGATTAAGTAAATCTTTTAAAGTTAATTAGCAAGCAATGAACATTTACATGAAAAAAAAAGACACATTTATGTTCTCAGATGTGAACCGAACAACAAATATGTTAAAATCGTCTTTATACCAGTTAACGGGAATTATTTTCATGTGGGAAAAAAATAGTTCACAAATAGAGAAGTTAATTTATTACATTAATTTTAAGAACAAATAAGCCTTATTCAACAGAATAATTTGAAGAGTCATGACTGCTGACAGCCTCTTGAAAAGTACATGTGCATAACCTCTGTCTTTAATACATACATGTTTTCTAAAACAGCTAGGGATAAAATATTTTATTTTGACTTTCTCTTATCGTGTCAATAACATGTTTCTTTACGACCAATACGAAAATTTACAATTATGAAGGAAAATCTCTAACGTTACATTAGGACAGACATGTTTGGTGTTTTAACTATTGCAGTTAACAGCAACACTACTCTTAAAAACAGGTTTTAACTCTATTTGTTTAATTGTCAATCGATTGAGGATATGAAAGTAGGGTAAATAAAGTAAATATTCTTTCCACTTCTTGTAAAAAGCGCAGTTGGAAGATAATACACTTTCGTATACAAAGCATAGTGATCTTCGGTCGTAAAAACATCATTTAATACTTAGGTATTTAAACAGTCTGTAAGTTCCCTAACAGATATATAAATGTTCCACCTTATTACCTAAGTACATATTATATTAATTCTATGCACAACTTGTCTTTACAAAAGAATATTTCAATGACAGAAACAGTCGTTGCTTGCATTATATGATATGTTGGTAATTGATTATTCTTTTTGTTTTCGTTGTCTTGCTCAATACGTTTGCATCAGCTGCATGACGACATTCACAAAAGTAGTTTATATAATAAAAATCGATTTTAATCACTAAGGGCATTGGAGTAAAACGAATACTTCCATGAAAAGAACAAATAAACAGTATTATTTTCAGGCTTATCATTGTATTAAAAAATGTATTAGTAACTTTCACTTTCTTATTATTTGTTAAAATATTCCTTTTATTTAAAAACATACTCTGTATTTTACTTGGGGCGGACGGAAGTTTATGTAAACGTATCAAAATTTTTTTATTTCTGACAGAACACAAAGAATAATACCAGAAGCCACCTTCTTTTCAAGAAACTTCGATCAGTGATGTCAGTTTGGTTAGTAACCCGGATGTGACTTTTCGATCACATAAAATTAAATGTTTTTCCACGAGGGTTAGCATCTTCCAAGTCCAAAAGAACACGTTTTATTTTAAACAAAATTCACCATGGTAATTCTCATACCAGGATTACTATATTCTAAATTTGAGAAATAAGTTTGTCGGTGAAATTCATTTACATTCATATAAACCTATAACTTTATTTTGATTGGACTAGAATGTACAAAAAAATACAATTATTTCCCTGATTTGTACAATCCATTATACGTACTTAGCACACATATGCTGTTATATAATAATAGGTAGCCAAACAAGGATTTATAAGCATCATTAACAATTGTCAATAAAATGTTCACTTCTGCTTATAAATCCTTGTTTGCTAACCTATTATTATCTATTATACCTAATTATTCTGCAAAAATCTATATAAATAAAATAAGAGTTTTGTCTGTGCATTGCTTAGAATAGTGTACTTTTTGCATATCTTCATGTTTCATACACCAGAAAAGCTGAAACAAGCCTTATCTCAATTACTGTCTGTCTGTCTGTTTGTCTGTCGGTAAAGCTCGCGGACGTGTTTTTGTTCGCTTTTCACGGGAAAACGAGTGCACCGTTTTCGATGAAATTTTTTTCTTTGTTTTATAGGTGTGTAAGAAGGTTATAGGCTACTTGAAACTGTCGTACGCCTTTTGGAAAGAAAATGGCGGCCGCTCAAAAACTTGCTTTGGTGCGAACAAAATCACGTCCAAAACCGTGAAAAGCAAGGGAAACGGGTGCACTGATTTCGATGAAACTTTTTTCTTTGTTCTATACATGCGTGAGAAGGTTATAGGCTACTTGGATTTTTGGAATTCACCTTAGGGCTCCGCCCCACGGGTCTTCAAAGTTCCAATGTTATTCTTATGGACATTTTTTGTTTTAATGATTACCATAGTAACAGTGAATACAAT
>NW_013666488.1:307157-310269 GCF_000517525.1 Limulus polyphemus
GTTTGTTAATTGTTAAATTAATGTATTATTTATACACACAACCCGTACGAAGGACGGGTACACAGCTAGTACATAATAAGTTTTCATGTTCCGGTATTACAGATTGCGTCCACTTACACTTGATAATAGATGAAATCTTGATTTTAAGGTTAAGTCTGGCCAAGCTCGCCACATCTTCACAAAAGCACTGTAACTTTACAAGAAAGCCAATAATTTACGAAATTTATCCACTTGGCTTACGTATAAAGAAATTTCATTCCTCTAATAGTTGGTACAATTTGTTAACCATTTTTTGAGAAAGATTAAACAATGTGTATGAGACGAACCAAACGTTGGACAAACATCACTGCATTCATACTCTTAGACCTAATTCACTACAGACCTTTCCACATCACGATTTATACGGAAAGCGCAAAATTGGTATCCGCCATTTTGGACGTCAAGACGTCCATTGTTTTATGACAACGGTGTCAATAAAACTGAGTGAATACGTTATGAATCTTGAAAAATACATAAAAATTGTTAAAGTGAATAAGTTGAGAGAATTTTATATGGATGATTCTGATTCTATCCACATTTTGTTTCACAGGTGGACTTGTCTGAACATGTCAGAACATGATCAGCTCCAAGATATTGTGATATTATGTGTATTTTGTTGATTCCACCGGTAGATTAACCCACGAAGTTATGAAATGCTATAAAAACTTGGGTAATTATAAATTATTCTTAGCAGAATTGGTGTTAGACTTGAAAGTAAAAGATACTGTAGCTCATGTCTTTCTAGCTGCTAAAGTGAGAGATTTTGTTAGATATATCATTGTAATTACATACACTACTCGGTAATGCCCGTAGAAATTATTTGAGGCCCTGATTAAATATTAATATTTTCAATAATTAATAAAAGTATGATATCTATGCAACATGTTAATGGCAAATTTTAAATATATACAAATAATACTTCATAGTGATACAAAATATGTACAGCAGATACGAGAATACCGCGAAGGTTGTCCAACGTGTCTCATAACTATTAATTTTCTTTTGAGGTCAGTTGGGAATCTGTAAAAAAATAACCCCGGTTCTGAACCTTATTTATTGGTGCACCGAAATCGAAGGCCCTTGATCACACACAGTATTTTCCATCGAGTTACCTTCATACAGTGCTACTTGTGATTTACATCCAAGTTTTAATTAAACAGTCATAAATAAATAACTCTCTTAAAAACTTAATTTTCTTACTAGGATAAAATCTGTTTTTATATAATAAGTAAAATTAAAAATGTTTTGGGTGCAATGCGTGTTTTTTATATTTCTCTAATAATGAAGTCATATTGTTCACTTTATTTTACCTAAAGAACAAAGAGTCTTCCGATGGGTAAGTGGTTAGTTTACGGACTTAAAACAGTAAATTCTGCTGTTCGAATCCTTGCGGTAGACATAGTGCGAAACAGCCGAACGGAAACAAACGAAAAATTCTACTCAAAAAGATCTGAAAACAGATTTGGGAAACAATTTATGTATATATCCTCAACAAGTTAATAATTAGAAGTTATTGAGGATATTACTTGTTAGATTAAATGTCGCATAACTGTCAATAAAGTGTCATTCAAAAATATTCTAATAAAATAAACAAGAGGGAATCCTCAATAGCCGCGGCACTTGAAATTCTTTTAGACAGGATTACAGTAAATTAATCTATGAGACCTTTTTCTTTTAACCGCGGCATAGCGGTTCATAGAACGACTTAGAATTGTATTCATCATCTTCTGCTTTTCAAGTACAAACTTTTAGCTCATAGCTCCGTCATCTCTTGATCGATTTGAGATCTAATTACAGTTTTGAACTCAGGAGGTCAAACCCTTTCCATTGATGTATTTGACCACGCCCAAGGTCTCATATATATTAATTTACTCTAACCCTGCCTAAAAGAATTTCAGTTTGAGGGTAGGCTTGTAGAGATCCTCACGAGTAATAAAATTGAATCGGGTATATGTGCGCCCCACGCTTCATATTGCTGTGGCTAACCAGTTGCTGGAAAAATTATGAATTATTCAATGTCATACGAGGATCTATTTATTTAATAGAAAAAGATACTAGTCACATGTTGAAACTTTCAATTTCATAACAAGTCTATTTATAGAAAAACGTCACGAATTTATATAATATAATTCAACTTCACACATTAGACAGTTTAGCGTATAGAATACTTTCTGAGTTTAGAGAAGTGACGTTATAGAGAGTTACCTATGTATCAATCCTTCTTTTCTTCCTTCGTATCGAAGGTGGTGGAAAACATCGAGCTCTACAGCAACAGATAGTAAATAAAAAGTCATAATAAGATACAAACAATCAGTTATTTCGTATTCAGTCTTTTGTTAGAAATTTTCCGTGTTTAGAAATCAAACACTTTTTAAAAGTTGAATTGCGATTAAGAAGGAAGGATTATTAATATTAAAGTCTGTCTCACTTATAACAGAATAACAGAAATCCTGCCTTAGAAAAATTTCTTATAGTAACGTGTTTAATGAGACAAACTATGAATACTATTTCAACCTCAAAATACTCAGTTGATAACATGCGAAGATTTTTGTACTGATATACAGCTTTATATGTTTGTTTGTTGGTTTTTGAATTTCGCGCAAAGCTACACGAGGGCTATCTGCGCTAGCCGTCCCTAATTTAGCAGTGTAAGACTAGAGGGAAGGCAGCTAGTCAGCACCACCCACCGCCAACTCTTGGGCTACTCTTTTACCAACGAATAGTGGGATTGACCGATACATTATAACGCTCCCACGGCTGAAAGGGCGAGCATGTTTGGTGTGACAGGGATTCGAACCCGCGACCCTCAGATTGCGAATCGAGTGCCTTAACCACCTGGCCATGCCGGGCCAGCTTTATATGTGCGAAACAAAGACAAAATTGTATACACATACAAACACATGTATATATGTGTGTGTGTGTGTATATACACACATATATATATATACATACACACACATATATATACATATACACACACACACATATATATATATATATACACACACACACATATATATATACATACACACACACACACATATATATATAAACATATAATTCATTTATTTAA
>NW_013666488.1:310501-313472 GCF_000517525.1 Limulus polyphemus
TCACCATCTTGTACTGCCGATTTCCATTAAGTTAACACTGACGAAACATCGCTGGTTATATCAACCTTGTTTTCACCATCTTGTACTGCCGATTTCCATTAAGTTAACACTGACGAAACATCGCTGGTTATATCAACCTTGTTTTCACCATCTTGTACTGCCGACTTCCATTAAGTTAACACTGACGAAACATCGCTGGTTATATCAACCTTGTTTTCACCATCTTGTACTGCCGACTTCCATTAAGTTAACACTGACGAAACATCGCTGGTTATATCAACCTTGTTTTCACCATCTTGTACTGCCGATTTCCATTAAGTTTATAATTTCTACTAGGACCTCAATTCAAGCTTTAAAATGTTGATTAATATATTTTCTAAAATATAATTTCAATATTTTTATTGAAACAGTTTAATACCTCGCACTTCAGTAATCATTTAGTCTTGAAAGTGTGTTCTTCGTTTTATAAACCTAACTCCTTTTTAGCCAGTTTGATTATTTCATAATTTAAAAACATATTTTACTGCAGTCTATACTTTAATACGATATTTTCACTATTGTATCTTAGTGACAGATGTTAAATGACTTTTTTAATAACAGTTAAGACTAAGTATGATCTAAAATATCCGTATAAATTACTTCTATAAGCATATGAAATTCAAATTCCAGGCAAGTCTTTCTAACTCTTGTTTTTGTTTATGCACAGATAGATAACAATGTTACGTAGACTGATACTGCAATAGCAAAATAAAAGTCGACGTCAGCAAGAATGATTGGTTCTGTCGCCGACGCCCATTCCACATTCAGAAAACACTACCCTGGACAACAATCAAAAGCTAAATGGAGGGCACATTCTATTAGCGGTTAAACTTCCCTGGGATTCGCTTTATATGCATGTAGAAGTTACTTATTAAAATATTATTTAAATCGAACAATATTATTGGGTGAGTACATAATTTTTCCCCACTCTCTATGTAATTGTTTTTTATACATTATATTTATAACTTTGTAATTTATCTTTATTGTTTGACTCTACGTTTGCCTTATTGTGTCGTGTCGGTTATTGTTATTTGTTGGATTCAGATGTTTTCTTTTACAACCCGAAGAGGGTGTTTTGTTGACGGAATAGCAAATTTTAAAACTTTAAAATCTATCCTACTCGACTACTCTAAATGTTTAGGCAAAATGACAGATTTATTTTCTAAACTTAAATGTTAATATTTATATTTATGTGACAATTCTAGCAAACTTTACAATTTAATTGATATCAGAACATTTATTGATAATATAACAAATCGAACGTAGCTGGCTATCTGTAGTTCATGCATGTTTACAATAAAACTTCGTTCTTGAGGTATATATATTTCTGTTTGTTGATTCCACTTTACGAACATCAAATTGCATGTGTTAAAATAAGCCTAAACTTTACCATAACGCCATCTAAACTACCTAAAACTGACATACAAATGGGTTTTAATTAAGAAATAAGCAGGAAACTAATTTTGAAAGTAAACCAAATTCAAAAGAACAAAAATACTCCAATTATCAACAAACCGAATAGTATAAACAAAAAAATTCAGACACCCAACACAACAGCAAGCCTTTTTTCACGGTTGTACAGGTTACTAAAGTGTATCCGAAAACTGACAACGGATTCCATCAAATAATTTCTTGAAGAATTCTCCACCAAATAAAAAAAGAATCTTAAAAATTCAATGTCATGTAAAATAAAACAAAATGTTATAAAAACAAATATTTGAATTATAATAGCTACGTAATAACCCCAACCTAATCATGAAAAAATATATAAAAACCAAAATATCGTTTTAATGAATATAACAGAGAGCATCTGAGTAACGAGTGAATTATTAAGTGACTCAGCTAATTATTCAAAATTGGTTGAAAGCTTCAACAGTCTATCGAAATATAAAAGAAGCTATAATATATATATAGAAGCTACTAAAAGCCATTGAAAAAGAAGACTGCATAACCCCTGAGCTCTTTGGTAAAACTTCTCAACTCCACGATGTCATAATGTCAACCTATTCTTTATTTAACTATAATCTTCACAAATATCTGATCGAAGTTATTTTAGCATGAAACGACTCGGGCAACACCATCAAAACACCACACGTTTTATTAACTTCTTAACAAAATTGGATCCGAAATACAAAATGGCAAGTTCTAATATGCCAAATCTATATACCTAAATTCCAAGAGACGAAGCCTACATTTTGCTATTACAATAATTATCAAAGACCTAAATCGCAAAATTTACACATCCCCAAATTGAAATTCGACAACATCACCTATTGTCAAATTGATGACGTCACTATCAATCTTACGAGCAAACACATTTTTAGTTCAATTGGAAAACAGGCTATAAACACAGCCATCCCCAAACTCTCATATTGGTTGAGATATAACGATGATGTTTCCTGATCAAGGAAAAGAAAGACTTTTAACCATATCAACGACATACATCCGAATATATATATCTTAGAGTTGAAAACGAAGAACATTTCTCTATAAACATTCTAAACGTCCACATTGTAAGAAAACAATCAATATTTGAGGCTAAAATTCACGAAACAGCAATAAAATCCGAATACTACCTCAATTGGAAATCCGCGCACTCCACACAATAGAAACTAGAAACCTTGAGGTGAAGTATTCAAATAGCATATAATACATACTTTGCAAACTGTTTAGTCGATGAATTACAAAGAATTTCTGAAATCTTCATTAAAAAAACAGCCTTCCAAAAGGAGTTTCTAAAAACAGTCAAATCATACAAAAATATTAAACAAAATTAAAAATTCAAATCTTAAAGCAACATATCACCACTACAATTCCTTATATGAAGTACATCAGCAAAAAACCCCAACTGTCCCCAAGTGGCACAGCGGTATGTCTGTGGACTTACAACGCTAGAAACCGGGTTTCGATACTCGTCGTGGGCAGAGCACAG
>NW_013666488.1:313552-327269 GCF_000517525.1 Limulus polyphemus
CAGATAATCCATTGTGTAGCTTTGTGCTTAGCTGAAAACAAACAAACAAAACAAAACTGAATTATGGAAACGATTCAAAGAAACACAACATCGACATAATCATATAAAAACCAGTCATCAAAAGCAAGATTCTTATTAACAACAATTAACCCATTGTGTAGCTTTGTGCTTAGCTGCAAACAAACAAACAAAACAAAACTGAATTATGGAAACGATTCGAAGAAACACAACATCGACATAATCATATAAAAACCAGTCATCAAAAGCAAGATTCTTATTAACAACAATTAACCCATTGGAAATAAACACAACGGAGTTATCTACAAAATCAAACGCAATTCTTGTAAAAAAATTTAAGTTGGAGAAACTGAGAAAAAAACTTCAGACTTGAGGAACACCGTAGACAGCGCTCACATGTTTTTGGGCACCTCAAAGAAACATAACATATTATCAATGTAAAAATGTCGAAATCATCCAACGAGAACCAGACAACAAAAGAAAATGGCTGAAGTATTACTGATAAAGACATCAAACCCAACATTAAATAAACATAAAATACCTCCCCTTTATCTATAATAATATTTTATCCTGTCATTTTACCAAAAAAAACAAAAACTTAATTTAAAGCCACTTTTCCCTACCATCACGAGTCTGTATATTTTGAAGCCAACTGCCTTTTCGAATGTAACTCTTACCTCATAATGAGCCGATACTACAGATCGAAACTTTCTAATACTTGAATATTACTCAATTAGTATCAATGATAAATACTAATACTAAGAGAAAAAAAGAATATTATCTGTATTTGTTCCTGTTAAAACCAGAACTTACCTACCTTAAAAGTTGCTGTTTTTGTATTTTGAATTAATTATTCAGTTCAGTAGGTTCCTCACTAAACATCAGTAAAATATTTCTATAAAAGTAAACAAAATAATAAATGAGTGGGTTAAGAAAACTTCAGTGTTCAGTTAGTTGGTTTAATGTTTAATATAGCTCATCTCAAGTTCTAATAAACTAGCTTTGTTACGTCTTGTTTTTATTGTTATTATTCTTCATCTTTCATTCTTCTAATCGTTACACGTGACCTACATCTATACCACAAACAAGTTCAACGATTTTAACATTTAACTGTTGCTTCATTTATCTTTGTATAACATAATTGTTTATTTCTGTGTTATCCAAATTCTAGAATCCTCTCAGCAATTACCTATGAAATGAATTTACATTTCTATTTCAATGTTTCCATTTAGAACCTTGGTTTAACTTTAAAAAGCAGTCTTGTCTTTGACTTCAACATTTAAAAGTAATTTCTTCTTCATTTCAACTTCTACAGCAGTTCTCTTTAATTTCGTATTATTGAAACCAGCTCATCCTTGACTTTAATTTATCCAAATTAGTTTTTCTTGATTTCATTTTTTTTAAAGGAGTTATTTTTATTGATTACAACTATTATAATCAGTTTTGTTTAGACTTAAATTTTTTAAACATTTCTACCTTAACTTGAACAACTTAACAGCATCTGGCTTTTCCTCTTCGTTTTTTTTTTTTTTCTTATTTTTCATCTTCTTTAACACAGTATTCCTTGATTTAGTTTTCTTGGACGTGCGGGCTGCAGACCGAAATATCAAAGTTCCACGTCACGATGCCACTGAACACCCTAAGGAAGAAGTTACTGATTGGATGTCTTTCTTCTGGTCAATAGTACAAAATTTGGAATGATTATGCCTGAACCCTAAAGGATTCTGACCTGGTCGCTTAAATCATGCGCGCATATGGTTTTATTTAAATAGAAATGTTAAAACTAGTACCATCTTAATTAGTGTGTAACGCATATCTTCTAGCGAGCTCTGGCTGGCCTTCAACGTCCATTCAAAAAGCTAATTTTTACAAGGTGATTGGACAAAACGAAAACAAAAGAGTTGAGAAGTATCACAAATGATAAACAAATGGAACTTCAGCAACATATAATCTGTAAATGGTAAAAATTAACTAACTTAACTACACATTTTTCTTTCTCATACAGATCACCCAATGAGTCAGCAGTAAGTTTTCGGGATTACAAGGCTAGTATCCGGGGTTTTATTCCCTGTTGTAAACAGAGTGTATATAGCCCACTGTGAAGCTTTGCATTAAGAAAACAACAAATTCTCTTATTGTATTTTAAGCTATTCCTTGTAAGGATATTTCCTTTTGTCACATGCATCGATTACTGGATAACACTACATTTTTAAAATGAATACATCAGAATTACCTGATTAATGATTGGTTTAACAACGAGTCTTTGTGTCTCTATAACACTCATGTTAAAGCAATACAATTTATCTACAGGATATCGAATGACTTATTAATGGAAGGATTCTATGTAATTACGATAATAAAATGTAAGTATTTAGAGAGGGAGGTATTGGTTCAAGTCATCAATGTGTTCTAATTTTGTAAAACTATAAATTTGGTTTTAGTTTTGTTGTTCTTATTCTGCTCAAGGCCTGGTAGAACCTTGTGGTTATGGCGCTCGACTTGCAATCTGAGGACCGTGAGTTCGAAACCCTGTTACAAAACAATCCCACTATTCGTTAGTAAATGAGTAGCCCAAGAGTTAGCGGCGGCTGGTGTTTACCAGTTATCTTCCCTCTAGTACATTACTGCTAAATTAGGGACGGCTAGAGCAGATAGTCCTCGAGTATCTTTGCGTGAAATTCAAACTAACTTATTGAATTCACACATTTCCGGCTACGTTTGTTTTCACTTGATCTAGGTTTCGGTATCATTATTTTTGTCTTCTATATAAAGATAGTTATTGTTCTTGCTAAGATCTTTCAGGTCAATACGAAAATATTTTATTCCGTTTTGAACATTTTTAAGAAGACTTTCTCAAAATTCCACCTATTAAAAACATTTATATAATAAGTGCTGCCATCTGGAAGGTACTTCGAAAATACTATATTCAGAGCACTGTATTGATATTTTATGAATGATAGAACCTGTACATTTAGATATATATGTATAAATTACATTGAACACACAATAATTACCTTTAAATACATCAAAACTAAATAAATATTCATAACGATAAATGCTTATAAAATTCGAATCTTATACTTACCAGAGTTTTTAAGATATCTAAACAACACTTAGACACATATACGATTGAACATACCTATATCGAAGAATTCACTACTTCTAGAAATATCTAGAATAATGCGGATATTCAAATTCCTTACTATAATTCAGAACTTAGGTAGTATGGAGTATTCTATGTCTTCTTATTATGACGGTTATTTTTCGAAAAATAAAGGAGCCAGAGAATGTAGTTATCTGCTTACTAGTGTTAAAAGCTCACAAAGTATATCTAACTCTCGTTGAGAACTTTAAAGCACCACGATATGAAAGGAACTCTCAGGGCATGCTGTGAAAATGATAGTCATTGTATGCTCAACAAAAAACTAATAATAACAGGAAAAGATATATATATATTATGCAAACAGAACTTTGACCACAGTGCTCTAATCAACGTTATATAGAGAGTTTTGTCGCAATTTGTACCCTATATTCGTTTGTTAAAGTGTTTGTCAATTTAATAAATAATCATATATCTGACAATTATTTTCGTGCATGCTCATTTCCTGAAATCAGTTTTTCGTAATATCTATCCTGTCTTTAAAACGTCCAATATTGTTTGCATTTGAAGTTGGCTAACGTCGTGAAATATATAGAAATATTTGATATATAAGTATAAAATATTTAAAGAAAAATGTTATAACATAGTCAAAATCCACTATATTGTGTACTACTCAATTTCTTTTATTTCTTTATTTTGTTTTTGCACAAGGAGCTAAAATGACGTTTAGATACATGCTTATTAATTAACATAGAAAATTCGTGTGACATAGCTACATGGGATCACAAAGAAAATATGCTTCCTTGTTGATTTTTGAAACTGTTACTCCTTTCCATCATAACTAATTAAAATGTGGGATTTTTAAACAACAGTAAATAAAACCTTTAAACAACAGACACACCTTTCATGTGTATTAATATAGAAATAATAGCCACACTTTTCGTGTATATTAATATAGGAATAATAGCTACATCTTCCATGTTTATTAATATAGGAATAATAGCCACACTTTTCGTGTATATTAATATAGGAATAATAGCTACATCTTCCACGTTTATTCATATAGGAATAATAGCCACACTTTTCGTGTATATTAATATTGGAATTATAGACACATCTTCCACGTTTATTCATATACGAATAATAGCCACACCTTTCGTGCATATTAATATTGGAATTATAGACACATTTTCCACGTTTATTAATATAGGTATATTAGCCACTTCTTCCATGTTTATTAATATAGGAATAATAGCCACATCTTCCATGTTTATTAATATAGGAATAATAGCCACACTTTTCCTGTATATTAATATAGAAATAATAGCCACTTCTTCCGTGTTTATTAATATAGGTATATTAGCCACACCTTTCGTGTATATTAGTATAGGAATAATAGCCACTTCTTCCGTGTTTATTAATATAGGTATATTAGCCACACCTTTCGTGTATATTAATATAGGAATCATAGCCACATCTTCCATGTTTATTAATATAGCAATAATAGCCATACCTTCATTGTGTATTAATTTAGGTATAGTAGCCATACCTTACTTGTGTATTAACGTAGGAATAATAGCTACTTCTTCCATGTTTATTAATATAGCAATAATAGCTACTTCTTCCATGTTTATTAATATAGCAATAATAGCCACTTCTTCCATGTTTATTAATATAGCAATAATAGCCACTTCTTCCATGTTTATTAATATAGCAATAATAGCCACACCTTTCCAGTATATTAATACAGGAATAATAACCATACCTTCATTGTGTGTATTAATTTAGGTATAGTAGCCATACCTTCCTTGTGTATTAATCGAAGAATAATCATACTGGTAATCTAAAATTAGTGGCAGTTACAAAAGTATTTTTATGAAGACATAGACTTCAGTGGAAGTCTTCATCTGATGTGAATAATCTAATTCATGTGTGAAAAAACATATTAGATTGTTATAATCTTGTACAGATATATATGATGATTTTACTGTTACAGAACATGCGATGACAAATTAATGTCAAATTATAAATGAAAATATATAAATAAATATATATATCAATTACTGTTAATTTATGAAGTTTTGTGTACCAGATTTCTCACTAAAAGATTACAAAATAACTGTGTAGTATAAATCTTCGACATTAATGGTATGTGTATTATGCAGATTAAAGACTTAAAGCAACGAACACTGATTTGGTAAGTCTTCAACCGCAAACAGAAGCCATGTCAAAATCATACATCTCTATCCTGTCATATACCAGCCAAGAGTTTGTCAAACAGAAGCCATTTCAAAAACACACATCTCTGTGCTGTCACATAACAGCCAAGAGTTTGTTGGAGATCACATTATAACTCCAGCATATCACATCTCTATGCTGTCACATAACATCCAAGAGTTTGTTGGAGATCACATTATAACTCCAGCATATCACATCTCTATGCTGTCACATAACATCCAAGAGTTTGTTGGAGATCGCATTATAACTCCAGCATATCACATCTCTATGCTGTCACATACCAGCCAAGAGTTTGTTGGATATCGCATTATAACTCCAGCATATCACATCTCTATGCTGTCACATACCAGCCAAGAGTTTGTTGGAGATCACATTATAACTCCAGCATATCACATCTCTATGCTGTCACATACCAGCCAAGAGTTTGTTGGATATCGCATTATAACTCCAGCATATCACATCTCTATGCTGTCACATACCAGCCAAGAGTTTGTTGGAGATCACATTATAACTACAGCATATTTAATCCAATACGAGGAATTTTGTTTGTTTATTATTTTCTTTTGATTAATTTGTTAAAGGCTGTTTTGATGCGACTGTATTTTAATTAATGCTTCTTTCATTTCCATCCACATATTTATGTTGATTGCGATTTAATTTTATAATTGTTCATTTTAAATTTCAGTGCAGCTTTCAACAAATCATTTTATAAGGATGTCATGCGAAGTGTTCTTAGAATAGAAACTGATATATTTCTATCCCTCTTTATATATACATATTTATATGTGTGTATATATGTTGAAATGGTTATTGTGTAAGAATCAATATTTGTAATAGTTCTTCAAATCCTTCATGTTAATATATCACTGCCTATACGGACCAACATGGCCAGACATAAGTAGAATGTTTCCATAGCAATTACTCTTCCCCCCATCAAGCTTCCACATTGTTGACGGGATATGACCTTCCTTCTGACAACAGGAACCCGCTCTGGGACGATCGATTCTTCTGTTTCATTGGCTACGTGGGCTTGTTCTCTCACTTAACAAAGCGCATGCTCGGGGCTTTTTTTTTCTTTTTTTTCTGTATGCGCAGGGAATATCGCATAGCATAATGCGACGGTGAAACGATTTATGCTGATGAAAAGGGGACTGAGGGGCCGACCCAAGTGTTCACCCCGCTACACAACAGCAGGTCCTGGCGCGACACAAACGTTAGGTTGGTTTGGCTCGCCTTCTTCAACCCCTGTCGAGATCTTGGTAAGTAAGCCTTTTTTTCTGATTCTGATTACTTATAATATAATCTCATATACTGTGTTCAATGTTGTATACTTAATGCTAAACAGGTTTATTTCTCAGTTTGCAAATTTTTTGCTCATTTTGATACCCCAATAACTGATACAACTATTCTAGTCAATGTACTGAGCAATGACCGTAATCTCAGAATACTTACTTTTACTTTTCTATCAAATTCAAAATAGTTTAATATGGGATGTTTACGAAAAAATATTTTTCTATAGCATCTTAATCACATACAAAATGTTGTTTTAAAACACGAACGCTGAAACCGTAAAAATACCAAAAGACTATATTTACGTGCTTCTCCATGTTAAATTTCAAAATAAACACGATTGAAGCATCAAAGGGAATGCCGTAATCTAGAATAAATGCATAGATGTAAAACTCACGAAGAAGAACTATAATATTCGTGTTGGAATTTTGTTGTACTTTATTTCAGGTTATGTAAAACGAAAACGTTAAGCCGTAACAATTAATGGCTTGAAGTTCAGGTGAGCTGAATACCAACCACCATATGTTCAGTCTTCATCACGGTTCAGTACTCAACAGTAAAAACCAAAGAGAGAGGTAACCACCATATGTCCCACCTTCATCAGGGTTGAATATTCAAACAGTATAAACGAGGGAAACAACCATCATATTTTCTATCTGCTTCAGGGTTCAATATTCAAATAGTGTAAACAAGGGAAACAACCACCATATGTTTCAATATTCATCAGGGTTTAGTATTCAAATAGTGTAAACAAGGGAAACAACCACCATATGTTTCAATATTCATCAGGGTTTAGTATTCAAATAGTGTAAACAAGGAAAACAACCGCCATGTGTTCTTTCTTTATCAGGGTTTGCTATTCAACAGTATAAACGAGGTAAACCACTACCATACGTTCTAACTTCATCAGGGTTCAGTACTCAACACTAAATACAAGAGAAATAACCACAATATGTTTCATATTCATAAGGGTTTAGTATTCACACAGTATAAACAAGGGAAATAACCACAATATATTTCATATTCATAAGGGTTTAGTATTCAAACAGTATAAACAAGGGAAATAACCACAATATGTTTCATATTCATAAGGATTTAGTATTCAAACAGTATAAACAAGGGAAATAACCACAATATGTTTCATATTCATAAGGGTTTAGTATTCAAACAGTATAAACAAGGGAAATAACCACAATATGTTTCATATTCATAAGGGTTTAGTATTCAAACAGTATAAACGAGGGAAACAACCACCATATAGTCTATCTTAATCAGGGTTTGATACTCAAAATTATAAACGGGTTTTCTATGACTTACTACAATATAATCATAGCTAAGGATTTTTTTCCAATTTCATAGTTTTCTCCCCTTCAAAAAACAGTTTAACTTTGAAAACTCACCGAGATAAAGAAAAAACCGTGATGGAAATCCGTGTCCTTCTTTTAATGGAAACAATTCACAATAGCATACACTATATTCATTTCCAGTCTTGTTTATAGAGGTTTTATCTCATCAACTGTACGAATCATTTCATTTACTGTACAATCCTTCGACAGTTCCTAATCAAATAGTAGTGAATATTTCCCCGTAAAATTTTAGAAGTTTACATATTTGCCCCTTCTACATGAGAGGCATTACAACATTAAAGTTTGTTATCGTTACCAAAGTCATGCAAAAATATTCATTTGTTTCGGGCAACAAATATAAACAATAACTAAGGTGAAAAGTACAGCTTCCGTCAATATTGCCCCTCATTAGCCTGGGCAAGTCAACTTGTCATCCAATATAGCTCTAATCCTTTAGATGAAAAATTATACCGTTGTTTCTCTTCGTAATGAAAACGAGACTATTATTTACTTAAATATCCACAAAATAAAATCTCTGTGTTTGTCAGCAAAAGTACATTTATCATCACCGTTATGACATTATTCGATAGCTGACGCTGAACATTTTTAGATCAATTTAAAAGTGATTCCATTCTCTTATAAGATATTTCGATTAAAATTCCAAATGTTCTTCATTTAATTAAGTGGTCAAAACAAAATGTCTAACCCATTTTGATTTAGCTTAGAAACGTTATATAATAAAATTAATTATTGTATCCAACCATGGTAAATAGTTTACCATTGTTCTCTAAAAGAACCCAAGCAGAAAGGCTACCTCCTGGCCCAAAGCAGACAAAGCTTTCACTACGCGCATCTGGCACTTTGGTCGGGTGAGTCATTCATACTATTTGAATCTCTTTTGTTCGAGCTCGAAACATAAGCCTACTTAGTTTGTTTTAATCTATAAATAATGTTAGTTATTACAATGTATGAATATGGTTACATCCATAAGTAATATTAAACATTACAGTAGTATTTAGCTATTATTTTAATAGTTTTATAATGTGGTGTGATTGACATATTCTAACATATTATTCTTTGTTTTCACTCGTAAGATAATAGAATTACTAATGTAGTTTTGTATCTTTAACGCTATGGTTGCCTGACCCGCTCTGGTAACAAAAAACTAGCTTGATAGTTTGTCTGTTCATCTGAATGATAATAAAGTTAGTTCAAATAAAATAATAATAATAAATAATGGACGTTAGAATTAAAATAAATATATAGTAATGTGTTATTAATGCCTATCCTAAAATCTGACTTATAAATGGCTTAAATAAAATTAATAATAATTACAATTCACTTACTTAATCTAGTTCACACAGTAGCAGTCACTGTTCATAAAAACTGATGATATAAATAGCACCTAGACCATTAGGTTACTATCTATCTAACTGTTTATCCAGTTAGTACTGCCTGCCTTTCTGTTTATCTGATTGTTTTTTCTACCCATCCACCTAGCACATTATCCAGTTTCTTATCTTATTATCCAGGTAGTTATGTAGCTGTTTATCTGTCTGCTTTTATATGGTTATATATGTAACATTATGACTACCTGTACATTTAGATTGTTATTTGGTTAGTTATCTGCTTATCCAGTTAGTTTTATCTGTATGTTTGTTTTATCCATGTTTATCAATTTAGCTTTATTTGTTTATCTGTACATCTGTGTGGATTCTTCTCTAACTTCATGGATGTCTATCTACCTAGCTCACTGTTTAGTTATCTGTTTATCCAGCTAACTTTATCTCTCCCCTCGGTTTGTTTTCTTTAGCTATCTGTGTCCTGGATGTACGGACAAGTACCTTTATTAATTACACACCCTATTATATTATAGTAAGTAGTTGTTCATTAATCCATGTACCATTATACCATTGTATTATATTACCTTTAATGACTATACACCCTATTATATTATAGTAAGTAGTTGTTCATTAATCCATGTACCATTATACCACTGTATTATATTACCTTTAATGACTATACACCCTATTAGATTATAGTAAGTAGTTGTTCATTAATCCATGTACCATTATACCACTGTATTATCGTACCTTTAATGACTATATACCCTATTATATCATAGTAAGTAGTTGTTCATTAATACATGTACCATTATACCACTGTGTTATCGTACCTTTAATGACTATATACCCTATTATATCATAGTAAGTAGTTGTTCATTAATACATGTACCATTATACCACTGTATTATATTACCTTTAATGACTATACACCCTATTAGATTATAGTAAGTAGTTGTTCATTAATCCATGTACCATTATACCACTGTATTATCGTACCTTTAATGACTATATACCCTATTATATTACAGTACGTAGTTGTTCATTAATCCATGTACCATTATACCACTGTATTATTACCTTTAATGACTATATACCCTATTATATCATAGTAAGTAGTTGTTCTTTAATACATGTACCATTATACCACTGTGGTATCGTACCTTTAATGACTATACACCCTATTATATTATAGTAAGTAGTTGTTCATTAATCCATGTATCATTATATCACTGTGTTATATCAGTAATAGTTAGAACTATCTGATTTAAAACAAATACTGTTACCTTCTTCAGCTTGCAACAGTTAATGTTTAATCAATTTATAATTACTGGCACTTCCCCTAATCTCCTCAGAATATTTTATGCAATTATATCTTTCTAAATTAGGTATAACTTACTTTACTTCCTAGGTAATTTATTCGGCTCGTTTTATAATGTACCATTCAGTATTACTAAAAACACCAACGTAATGCTTTTCACTACACTGTAGTTTTATTCTGTATTTATCGTAACGAACTTGATACGAAAACATCTGCACGAGCTCGTGGGCTACCTTCAGGTCTTCATTATTCAATAGTGACAATAATGACTCATTATTCTACATCATTTACGTTGAAATGTCAACGTGATCTATCAGCTAACATGTTAGTGCTATTATAAATAGTCTTTACTAAACCTGTTTTAAAAGTCGATCGGAAACTTAGTAATCTGAGAAAACAAACAGTTGCGTTCTTAAGTCATAATTATTATTACAACCATTATTATGCTTCGTACACCTTTTCTAACCTGGGGAGGCAAGCATGACTATGGTTAATTATACTTGTGATAAAAAAATACTAATAGGCCTTTTATATTTGAAAATATAATTGGTCTAGTATTAATATCTTATGACAAGAATAATTAATCATTATTGTCATTCATGGAACAAAAATTTAGCCTTCTTCTACAAGAAATAGCATACATTTCTAAAAACTTCAACATCCAGTGTCTATACGTATACATTTAAAGCAATCACAGCGTTTCAATAGGCTCTTTCATGATGTTTGTTCATTTATACGGTGTTTTAGCCAACCTTTGTGTATTTGCCATGTGATTTCTTCTAATATCTATCAATAGTAAGAAAAGTCAAGAATTAAGTTATCCTGTGCCTATTACGCAAAATAAATGTCCTAAATATTAAGTTAGTTGCTAAAAAACAAATGTGCACCCTAAGCTGAAATACATTTCAAAATAAGACACGTTCGGTTAAAAGGCTACGATAGCAATAAGTTCCAATTGTTAGGCTATAGATTGTTACGTTTAGACAATGCTCTAGTTGTTCGGTTAAATTGTTACGTTAAAATCGATGCTTTTGTTATTGGGCTGGACCGTTTTGCAGGGAAACTCTCAAATTGCTGGATTACATTGATACCATGAAATGTTTTGTTGTTTTTCTAGGTTTTGCAGTGCATACTGATTCAATGGCAATGGCGAAACGTAGACTGAAATAAAATAGTTTTGTTGTTTTTCTAGGTTTTGCAGTGCATACTGATTCAATGGCAATGGCGAAACGTAGACTGAAATAAAATAAAAAAAAAACGTTTTTGTTTTTTCTAAATTATCTGAAGAGTAAAGGTCATGCCTGATTTTTAAAATGATGCAATGAAAACTGTTTGGATTGTTCTTTCTTTTAGTTCTGTATATATATATCTGACGAAGGGCTGGCTATCAGTTCCCAAACTAGGCACAAATAAACCATTTTGTTTTAGTTTCTTAAACAGAAACAACGTTTTAGTTGTAAGATTAGATGATTATATAGAAAACATTATTATAATATAGATATTTTATTAACCGTGCTTGCACTTGTTAGAGTTCAAGATGAAACTTTTTGTGGTTCAGAATAACTAACTCAAATATTTCTCTATGGACTGTATTCTTTAAATAAAAAAGAATATGCTGAACATGGACAAGTGGTTAGCGAATCGGTCTGCAGATCGAACTGTCTGGGATTCGAAGTGTGAAGCTACTGAACATGCTCCACACTTTCAGCTATGGGTGTTTTATAAAATTGTGAATCGGTCTGCAGATCGAACTGTCTGGGATTCGAAGTGTGAAGCTACTGAACATGCTCCACACTTTCAGCTATGGGTGTTTTATAAAATTGTGAATCGGTCTGCAGATCGAACTGTATGGGATTCGAAGCGTGAAGCTACTGAACATGCTCCACACTTTCAGCTGTGGATGTTTTATAAAAGTGTGGTAAATTCCGTTATTCGGTTCAAAGAGCCGGAAAAACCAGTGTAGCGGCGGGTGCTGTTTACTTGTCAACATTAGGGAGAGCTACACCTGCATCATAGGGATACAAAATCTGATCGTTTAGCCCATGTGCACATTTGGTACCGTTTAGGTTTAAAATTAAATTTCCAATAAAAATTATAGTCGAATTATACGTCAAAGGCTTCTACAAATACCTTCAACGTTATTCACAGTTGGTATATAATGATTCACGTTTTCAACTAAAAAAAAACAACTTTTAGTTTTATTCGAAAGTCAATATTACAATGCGGGTTACATCTAAATGAAAAACACGAAAATAAATGCCCATCAGTCAAAATTCGCTTCCTCTCTTCCCCCTATGTCTGTAACACATTACACTAAAGTTACTCAGTTTGAAAAAATCCCAAGCGGTGTGACGTATTAACTTTCCATGTTAGTCCTAATTTATAGTCAGTTGATAAAAACACTAATTTAACAATAATCTTAAGTAGTTTGTAACTAATGTCTTCAGTGGTTTAAATTTTGAAATGTGGGCTCCAAATAAATATTATTACGAGAGGTTTATTAGATTGTTTTTAAGTACGGTGTATGATCTGCATAGCAATATTCTGTGACGAAGTGTAATACTCTGTTAATATCTAAACTTTGTTATCAAACACAGGTAGACATGTATGTCTTACAACCAATCAACAGGTAGAGAAGAGGCTCTAACATATTGACCACTGGTCTTCTCTTTTAAGTATTTAAACTAAACTCTCAGAAACCGTGTTATTTCTTAGTTTATGAAGGTTTAATACATAATTTTATTAGAACTACTTCATCAGTATTCTAAATGTACAAATATTTTGAATATGCATTTCAAACCTTGAGAAGTCTGTATGATAAAATATCGTACAGACATTCCCTTTGTGGTGGAATATTTTTTGTGAATTATGCAAGCCATCTCAGTGGATAGGATAAATTCAATACAAAAACATGGTTGTTTGTTTGTTTGTTTTGGAATTTCGCGCAAAGCTACACGAGGGCTATCTGCGCTAGCCGTCCCTAATTTAGCAGTGTAAGACTAGAGGGAAGGCAGCTAGTCATCACCACCCACCGCCAACTCTTGGGCTACTCTTTTACCAA
>NW_013666488.1:327900-338405 GCF_000517525.1 Limulus polyphemus
CTGATGTGACCTATATCTGAATTTATTACCTTCAAGTCTTCTATCGTCAGTATGTTACCACAGATACTAAATATCACTTTCTATATAAGCAATAAGTAAGTTTGGAAATGTCTTGCATGTATGAATAACCAGTTATCGATCTATACACAGGCCTATAAAATATCGTTATACTTCTTTATATCTGTATATTATTTAAGGTAGACAAGGTCTGGTTTCTACTTCTGACCACTTATGATTATTTTGTACTGTGTAGATGTTATCTGACATTATAGATATTATTTTATTTACTTCTGATCAGTAATTATCTTAATTCAGGATATCTTCGAAACTTCTGTTTAGTATATATATATATTCCTCACATTCGATCCTTTAACTTTGGTTTGTTGCTTAAGTATCAAACACTGTGTTATCTTTGTTTGTCAATTGCTAATTTTCTTCTTAGGAATTGTAACTGCTGACATAACCTACCTATGAATGAAACTAAATAGATCATGGAAAATAAGGAGCTAACTGAACAAAACGATAACTAAACTAATGTTTCTTGACAAGGAATGTTTGGCAACAAGGAAAATCATAAAACGAATCGAAAGTATAATATGTTTTTAAATTGTCTAATTCATTACAACAGTTCTGAATGTTTCCAGATATTATGTTCATGAATGTTGTGAGTGACGAAAATGTAAAACAAACTAAAGGATCACAGCATACAAGTATATATATGTCTATTATGACTTCATTATTCCACACTTTAGAGATCCAGTGGTTGAACTGAAACCAGAACATCAACAAATCCATCATATGTGCAAAAATATATTTGTAATTTTACTAGAAGAGTCCAACAATTTGTTTTTCTGGAACAATATTGCTTTAGGAAAACTGGTAAACTTCAGCACTGAATTTCCTTATCTCCTGAAAATAAGTGGCATAGCCACCCTCTTAGTCATTTATTAACTTAAGTGACATAGCCACCCTCTTAGTCATTTATTAACTTACAATTAAGAGAATGAATATTGTTGATTACAACGATCTGCCCCCAAATGGCACAGCGGTATGTCTGCGGACTTACAACGCTAGAAACTGGGTTTCGATACTTGTGGTGGGCAGAGCACAGATAACCCATTGTGTAGCTTTGTGCTTAACTTAAAACAAACAAACAATACAATGATTTTTTTATCTCCTGAAAACAAATGGCATAACCACCCTCTTAGTTATTTATTTGCCTGGCATGGCCTGGTGGTTAAGGCACTCGACTCGTAGTCTGAGGTTCTCGGGCTCGAATCCCGTCTCTGAACATGCTCGCCCTTTTCAATCCAACTATGGGAAAAGTTGGCGGTTGGTGTGTTGACTAGCTGCCTTCTCTCTAGTTTATCACTGTTAATTTTGGGATGGCTAGGGCAGATTTTACAATATTTCTTAAAGAAAGTATATAGCACTATTTGTGACACTATTAATGTGTTATATTTTCACTGTATTAATGTCAGCAGTATGGATTAAGTCGGAAAAAAATCTATATAAAATATATGTCATTAGAAGTTTTGTTCAACTGAACAAAAAAATGAATAAATAAAGGAACAGAAATCTCACATTAGATCAATACATAAAAATATTAGATAATTTCAATTCGATGCTACTCCGTTTCATAGTATCTCCTTTTTTCAAGTATTCAAAGTGTGCTTATGTTTGACAATTACAGCTGTTATTTTTATTACATATCTATATCACGAAGTTATAGAATTATAGTTATTTCGAACTCAAAATTTTTCAATACATAGCATTGTTTTATTTCCATCGAATTGTATGCTAGAACAAGGTAATCGAATAATTCCATCAAATTGTATGATAGAACACCATGTGTACATTTCATCAGCTAATATCATATTTGCCTCAATGTTCCCCTGGTTAGTTATGTACTTGTTAATCGATTTTTACTTTGCAAGGAGCTAGAACTAAAGGTCACCTTTTACCGTTAAATATTGAATGAAAAGTCTCACATGTCTAACATAGATATATATGAAAACATCAATAGTGAATCTATCCATGCAACTTGTACGACAACGCCCTCTGTGTAATAATAATCAGGGTGTCAGTTCTTCTAAGATGACATCACATTTCTTGGACAACTACAGTCACAGTGAGTTAATGGAAGGAAGATATTAAACCTTATGTAAAAATGTGAAACAAAGAAACACTAGTAGTTTCCTTCTACTTTGAAAATAAACTCATAAGGTGTAAATGAGTTAGTTAGCTGTTTTGAGGTTTTTTAATGAATAGAAACACTAAGTGGCCTTTCCTATTTATTTTTTCCTATACGCCGCGCATTTTGTACCAATTCATATTACCTGCAAAATCAATTAAATTATGCATAACTAGCATTGACTCTGCTCTTGACGTTGTTAATATCAACAGTATTATCTTGCACTAGAAAATTCAAGTCTAAAAAAAATATTCAGTAAACAATCGCCTTTTTAATTCTCGTTTACTTTACAAAAAAAGAGCCACAGTTTTCCACCTTATTTAACTCTAAAGTACCAAAGTACTATCGGTTTTGGTGTCAACGCTTTCAGAGAGTTGTTGTCAAACTAAATGCAGTATGAAAGCTTTCATTGCAACAATCATTTCTGAACAAGCAATACAACTGTGAGTTTTACCAGAGAGGAGACGCCTACTCGGGAAGAGGTCCGCTGGTGGGACAGCGGTAAGTCATCGGATTTTTGATGCTAAAATCAGAGGTTCTATTCCCCTTGGTGGACACAGCAGATAACCCGATGTGGCTCGTTATTTAAAGTTTACAGTAAGAGAGCGTCAAAACCGTTAATAAAGCTCTCAGTAAACTAATGTTAAAAGTAGTGCCAATTAAGTTGAAAATAAACACCGATTGGTCACTTTATTCATTAAACCCATCGATTAATATCAGATTAGACCATCTATTGCACGGTTTATAGCCAAGATTCAACATTTCATAGACTCCACAAGTTGTTAGAAGATGTGTTGTTATACTGCAAACCATTTATCTCGAGCAATGGTCTGTAGTTGGTTTACTGATGTCGACAGAGGACTACAATGGTATATGTGAACATGCCCCATTCATACTGAGATACAATAATAATACTAATAAAGGAAGATTCTGGGCATGCTTTCATTTAAAATATTTTCGGACAATACAAGCACGGTCGATTGCTCAGTTCCTTGGATGAAATATGGTACATCAGGGTGGGAATGCACTATTATACTGTTTTTGGATTCGACTAGTTTTCCATATACCTGTTTTAGGGTGTTATTTACATTGTACATCGGGAGATATTCGAATGCTGACACTATTGAAGGAATATTCTTATAGGACACAACATGGCGTTCTATTGCACTTTAAAAAACTGTCCAATCGTATTTCCCCTCGGACGGTGACAAACGGTTAACAGCAATAGTTTTCCAAGTGTTAGATGCATACCCTCTGGACTGCTAATGTTAGTAGACTATAATGGTAAATGCCTTTGAACAGCGGTCAAAGAAACTGTATTTGATAAAAAGGACCCTGATATATAGATAATCATATCACGTCCCTTTGAAAGTAGGAGAGATCTTTGGTCTTAAAAGAGTCTTGAAGACTAACCACGATATTACTACATCTTAGCATTAATATGAGCCTCAAGCAATCACCTTACACATCACATGCTTAATCAATGCTTCATACGGAAATAGGAAGAATGCTATTACGTATGTGTATGTGAAGAATCCTAAGTGAGTGATCAGTCAGTGTGAAGAATCCTAAGTGAGTGATCAGTCAGTGTATGATCTCAAACTTTAGCAGGAAACTTCTTGTTTGCCAATAAAAAAACAAAATCTAATTTATAATTTCTCCCAAAACTACGATATCAAGTTTAATTTTTTTAATATGCCCCCTTCCCCGGTGGCTTAGCAATAAACCTGAACGCTTATAACGCCAAAAATCTGGTTTCTATATCCATGGTGGGCAAAGCATGGTGTTTTTATGAGGTAAAATGAAATAGAACCTCATGTTTATAACTGTATTACATATTCCTTTTGATCATATCAATTACACCGTATTACTAAGAAGATCAAAAATCTATACCTTCCATGAACATTGCTGTAACTGTCTAATCTGGTGAAACAAGGGACCTCGTTAAGCTTAACGAAAGTGATGAAATACATGCTAGACTGCCGCTCTTGTTTTAAGAAGCATTATTTAAAATTTCCCATGTTACGAATCCACAGTATATAAAAAAATGCAATTGCGTCTATTTTAATTTGTGGCCATAATGGAATGGACATAATAAAAATTTATTCTTATCGGATATGGGCACGGGTTGGTGAAACTCTGGATTTCATAGCTGGCGAGCCCGCTTCGAATACATGCAATACCATAAAATAGTTTTCGCACTTTCTGTGGATGTAATATAAGTGACAGTCATTCCCTTAGTGCCGATGATGTGTGGTAGGGTCAGTTGTTCAGAATTCGGGACAGCGGCAGATGAATATAATGAATATAAAATACAAATACTTAACGGATCCAGTACAAAGTTTTAGTAAGATAAATACATTAACAGAATTTCAACTGTCAAATGCAATCACCTTACACATCACATGCTTAATCAATGCTTCATACGGAAATAGGAAGAATGCTATTACGTATGTGTATGTGAAGAATCCTAAGTGAGTGATCAGTCAGTGTGAAGAATCCTAAGTGAGTGATCAGTCAGCTTGTTGTCCCTAATTTAGCAACGTAAGACTAGAGGGAGGGCAGCTTGTCATCACCACCCACCGCTAACTATTGGGCTACTATTTTAACGACGAATAGTGGGAGTTACCGTCACATTATAACGCCCCCACGGCTGAAATGGCGAGCATGTTTGGCGGGACGGGGATTCGAACCCGCGACCCTCAGATTGCGAGTCGAGCGCCCTAACCACCTTGCCATGCCGGGCCTAATTCAACATTAAAAAAGACTGTATCTGAATCCTAGAGGACTCTGACCTTGCCAACTTTATTTAGACAATCTACGCATAATGTGTCATTCAAGTTGAAAATACCAATAGGTCTGAAATATAAACATTTTATTTCGCATTTCTAATTATTGAACATATTTGAATTACATATTTAATATGTGGTCATAAGAGTAACAATGATCTACCTAGATTTCTCTTTTATTTGAAGGGGTCTACTATTCTCTATCTCTTTGTAGAAAAGATTCGTTATAAGTGCTTTCTAACTATTTGTAGAAATGGTTCGCTACAACCCTGTTTGTAAAAAGGGACATTCTACTGAGCCATCAGCCATCACACCAAGGATAAGTAACGTGAAATGGAAAGTCATAAAAACACAAATGTTTAGATAATCCAAAGCATGTGATAGTCAGGATACCCTAAATACATTTAGAATCAGTTGTTAATTTAATTGTTTTTTGCTCAACAATCTCCAGTAATTAAAATACAACCACAAATTCCAGATCATTAAATAGTGTCCAAAATTTAGACTTATGACTTTTCCAAGTATTAAACGTTTAGTGTAACAATATTGAAATTCAAAATTAACTGTAAATGTGTGTTTTGTGATGAATGGGCTAGCCGAAGCATAAGGCATTACCAATTTATAATAATACAGTATTTCTAAAATACAGAAGGCACCTATGTAATTACAATAAAAATATATCACAGTTTTACATGCTTTTTTAAAATTAAGACTAAACCACAATTCTAAATATTTTGAATCTTTAACGTTTACATTAGAATTGTAATAAATTTTGAAACCAAAAATAGGTTTGCGAATCATAATACAAACTTGGTTGTTTTGAAGAATTTGGTTCATTTGAGAACAGGATTAAGTATTCCTTCAAAACACAAAAAGAACGCTTACAGCTGCTCGAATTTACTGTAACGGCAACTGTCCATCTGCTGTTTTTACCCTAACAGCCGTTGCTCTCCCATAGTCGAGAGAGAAAGGATAAACATGTTTCGAACACTAGTAATCCCGTAACAACTGCCAATATACTTAGATCAAACGACATAGTTTTAGATTTAGACAATGTCATGGAAGTACATAAACGACTATAAATGGAATAACCTTACATTTAGATGCATACTTTTCCTGGTTAGATATGTCTTCTTTCATAGATTGTTTGGGTAGAGTATTCCCGAAGACTAAAGACGAAAGACTTTCGAAAGATGTCCTCTAAACTTGTGTTTCTGCAACAGGCAGTTGCCGTCCATTCAACTAAAGTTCATAGATACTTATGAGTAGACTTCTGTCTGTAGTTCAAGTTGCTTATAATTGGCAATATATCCTTCAGTCATCAATCCATTTAACACATTTCAGTGATGAGAGATATATAATCTTTCTGATTAATTTAGTTTACTTTCCTGGTATAACAGAAAGGAAAGAAAGATATACTTAGATGAAAAAAGAGAAAATATAAGTCGTGTCTTACTGAACTACACGTGTAAGTTTTCTATTTTCAGTCAATGTTCAGAAATGAAGATCTTAGAACAATAGATTTATTAGAACAAAGAGTTTTCGTTTCAACATAATTCTCTTAAAGCTTCATAAAAATATTTTATACCGTGTTTGATGTTATCTGTTCTTTTAACATGAGAGAGCATTTTAACATTAAGAAAAACAACTTTGATCGTTTTTTATTGTACAAAAAAACTTCTGACATTGATCATAAATATCACTAAAACGTTTATATTGGTTTAACAAATGAAACAATATAGCCAAAGAGACCTTGCAAGATGGTTTCTCAATGCGCACGCGCCATCCACGAGACATTCACGCGACAATACTTCTGTTTTGTGGGTACAAAGCATATGGAACGCCGCGTGCAGCGTGGGTAAAGGTTGTTACATCTCAATCAGACTTAGGTGATTCTTCCAATGTTAAGCTTACATTAAGGGAACAACTGGACAGACGTGCTCTTTGATTAAGTCCCCGAATACCCCACTCGGCCCCTGAACTGTGTATAAATAACGTTTGTTGGCTTCCTTCTGTTCAGCTTTTCTAGGGTATATATTTACCGGCTAGTTCCTAACCGCTCAATATTTGTCTTTTATACTGAAAAGGCTGCGCATGCCCAATAGATTGTGTAGATCATCAAGAGTAGAAAATAAAACTACATTATTATGGCTTCGATAGCATGAATGAGTAGAATTGCTTTGACCTGCGTTTCCACACAAAACCTAGAGATAAATGTCCGCCACTTTAATCGGTACTCAATATTGTTTAACTAATTGTTCGATCGGTGAGTAACTACGATTACATTACATTAATGTTGCAGTTTAGTTTATTGGCGTTTCCTCCTGTTATATAGCGACAGTGTGTAATTGTATGGTGAAATGTTTAGAATATTTATGAAGTAAGAAATTTCTCTTCTCTAACAACTACGTTTTTAGCGTGACATATTTTTGCCGCTTTAACTTTAAGATTTGAAATAGTTGTTAAAGCATACAAGGTTTTAACTTTTCAACAATGGTGTACATAAAAATGTAAATAGGCTTTATCAGGGCTATTTATTCATAGTTGGTGCGTTTACGTAATATTATAGTAGGAATTACCATAATACTGTAACAGGAATTACCATAATATTATTTATAGTTATAGTATTAACACCCATGGCTGCCCCATTAAGTTTCACGTTCTTATTAACCAGTTATTCTTACATTTTTTAAAAGTTTATGTTGATGTTTTCTACAAAGTTGAGCACTTGAGAAGCAAAAGTAACAAACACACAACGGATATATATATGAATTGTAATTTTATGGAACACATGTTAAGAAAAAATGGCTTTCCTTCTTGGTGGATTTTGATCGAAAATAGTCGACTTTCAAATGATCACTTCCTTATCATATGTTACTTCACATGCTTTTAAGTCCACCAAACTCGCACTCTGTGGCACCTATTTACTATTTCTTGGGTCAGTATGTCTTATTTGATAGAAAGCCAGTCAATTTATTTGTTTAACATTGTTATATAATAACAATAATATCTAAATGGTATAATCAATTTTTAGATTATGAAATATATGTTTAGAAAGTTAGACATGGAAAACTTGTGATATTTTAATAAATATCTTTGTAATATAATAAACATTAATTGAATAGTTTGATAACGTAATAGTCAAAGACCTAAACTGGAACTTCAAAATATTTCCTGTCATAGATAATTTTCTTGAAAAAAGAACTATGTTACTATTAATGATCGTTATTGCAGTCGTTTATAAAAGTTTGGAGTATCTTTCCAGTTGAAACATTAGTGCCCTGTCTTTTGACGTCATCATACAATTGCCTTTAAATGGGGTGTACTGTTCTATGTACACAATTGGGTATTATATAAAATTAATATCATGATGTAAATCACTCTTTTAATTGGTAGTAGGTAAAGTAAAAACATAAT
This sequence comes from Limulus polyphemus, assembly GCF_000517525.1. Taxonomy (NCBI): domain Eukaryota; kingdom Metazoa; phylum Arthropoda; class Merostomata; order Xiphosura; family Limulidae; genus Limulus; species Limulus polyphemus. The sequence goes on from NW_013666488.1 coordinate 336,301, forward strand.
TTATTCTATTTTCAACAGATGCACAAGGTGACTTTGAGAGAGTGGTGGTTGTACGAGCAATCTTTACTGAGAAGGTTCCCCTGTACTTGTCTGACTCTCCGTATTCATCTCTTGCCTCGATGTGTTTCAGAAACCATAAGGCACGCGGTGAATGCCAAGAGAAGGATTCATATACAACCTTGAAAATTTCTGAGGGAAGGACAGCTGCGTAGATGTCTGATTATACGAAGAATAGCAGGAGAAATGAAACTTTGTTGAATGCATGCTTGATTTTACATTGTTTTTAAAGATTTGTGTATAAGCAATCGATTGTCACGACAGCTTAACGATTTTCAAAGCCAAGAAAACGTTTCTCGATCTTCAAATAGAAAAGTTACAACATTTTATAAACACGTTTTAACTGTCAAATAATTAAAGCGTTTAGAAACAAATTTATAAAACCTCACTATTTTGGTTGAAATATTTGAAATTTTCGAACTTCACTTTCAAATTATTTTTCTAGGTTATAAAAAAAAATGGTTGAAACCATTTTCAGCGTTCAGGTTAAGCCCATGTGACAATTACTTTTTGAAATCTTAAACATTCGACTACTTTTTACCTTAATGTAAAAATACTTCTCTATACTAGCAGAAAGAGGGGTGGGATTATAGTTTGTGACTTTTTCCAGTTAAGTCACAATCAGCTTGAAATTGTTACTGTTCTAACGACTATACGTATTTTCATATTTTTTATCGTGTTTTTGTTGCTGTTTATGGTAATTTATTTCATCATATACAACAGTTGCTGTTTATGGTAATTTATTTCATCATATACAACAGTTGCTGTTTATGGTAATTTATTTCATCATATACAATACTCTGTGTCCACCACATGAAATGGAACCTAGAATATTTATCACTCGAACATTTTTCAAGGTTTCGATAGATTAATTATTGTTTTTTCTGAGTACATTAATACTTTAAATTTATGGTTAAATACGATTTCACACTTCAAGCTTGACAGCAGCAAGTAGTAACTTTTTGTGTTCCTCTTTATATGAAGTTAATGTGGCAGTTCTTATTTCGTGTGTCGAGAATACACTATACCAGTACTAGTCATTTTCAATTGATTTTATGATCAAAGTACGTTATGTATACGTGTTTGCTATGAACTAGTGTATTATTTTCCTGAAATAAGTCACACTGTTGTAGTATCAGTTCATAGAAAAGATATATGGTCATAATTGTAAGGCAGCCTCGCTGTTCTGTGTAGCCACGTGCTCTCTCTCTCGCTAAATAAATATATGTATATGCAAACATATATATATATATCTGTGTGTGTGTGTGTTAGTCAGATAAGCAGCTTTAACTGGGAAAATGGATAATTTCAAATATATATATTCTCTAAGACATTTTTCACAAAGATGTTATTTTAAAATGTTGTATTTTTATGTACCAAGTTTTATCTATACGAAAACACCTGTTACAACTAATCTTGTAGGACAAGAGGAGACACTCAGGATCTATTAATATAGACTTAAGAATAGAAAAAAATTACTGGTATTCACTCATATCAAATTTTCGTAAGAAAATACAATTGTCCATTGTCTTCCTTATGGAATTATTTCAGTTTGTAATATACCAGAAAGTTTTTAGGATTAAGTTAAAGAAATATGGAGTACATGCCTTCCAAGAAAAATATGGTAAACAAAACAGTCAAACATCGCCATTATCGGATAAATCCAACATCTCGTCCAATAAACATTATTTTCATATTTTGTTAAGGGTTAACTGATGGTTTTAGATTGAAACTGCGATCTAATTCAACTGAGTAAACTATAAAAAGTAAAAATAAAGAACATTGTTTGTTTGTAAATTCTAAAATAATAAATCTTAAGAGAATGTTTTTCAAAATCAGGACTTATTTTTGACATTTCACATTCTAATATAAAAAAGATATCAATTCATTTCCAAGTTTAAAAGATTAAACATCAATTTGATTTCGAAGTTACTTTAACACAATATAAAACATTATTAAGCATCTTATTAGAGATAATATAACAATAATGGCTGGAGACGGCTTAAATGGGTAATGAAGAAAAACTTTAATATAAGTTTAACATGACA
>NW_013666488.1:339132-341343 GCF_000517525.1 Limulus polyphemus
ATGATAATCAACTTTAACCTGTATATATAAATACATATGGTAATCAACTTTAACTAGTATATATAAATACATATGATAATCAACTTTAACCTGTATATATAAATACATATGGTAATCAACTTTAACTAGTATATATAAATACATATGGTAATTAACTTTAACTAGTATAAATACATATGATAATCAACTTTAACCTGTATATATAAATACATATGGTAATCAACTTTAACTAGTATATATAAATACATATGGTAAACTACTTTAACCAGTATATATAAATACATATGGTAAACTACTTTAACCAGTATATATAAATACATATGGTAAACTACTTTAACCAGTATATATAAATACATATGGTAATCAACTTTAACTAGTATATATAAATACATATGATAATCAACTTTAACTAGTATGTATAAATACATATGGTAATCAACTTTAACTAGTATATATAAATACATATGGTAAACAACTTTAACTGTATATATAAATACATATGGTAAACAACTTTAACCTGTATATATAAATACATATGGTAAACTACTTTAACCAGTATATATAAATACATATGGTAAACTACTTTAACCAGTATATATAAATACATATGATAATCAACCTTAAAAGTATATATAAATACATATGGTAAACTACTTTAACCAGTATATATAAATACATAAGGTAATCAACTTTAACCAGTATATATAAATACATATGGTAAACTACTTTAACCAGTATATATAAATACATATGGTAATCAACTTTAATCAGTATATATAAATACATATGGTAATCAACTTTAACTAGTATATATAAATACATATGGTAATCAACTTTAATCAGTATATATAAATACATATGGTAATCAACTTTAACTAGTATATATAAATACATATGGTAATCAACTTTAACTAGTATATATAAATACATATGGTAAACAACTTTAACCTGTATATATAAATACATATGGTAAACAACTTTAACCATTGTATATATATATATACTTATATATATATATGGTAAGCAACTTTAAGAATATCAGAAGCTCTTACACTAAGAACTTTGGTTATTGTTAAATTAAAATAAGGTTTTAGCGAGTAAAATAGAAAAGACGAACAATGAAAATGGATACAAAAATTATGTATCTAATAATAATAATACGCCAGTAACTGTGTTTCTTTGTTCGTATGTATGATTGAATTTACGTTAGTTAGTCTCTATTTCTCTGGGGAACAACAGAATTATGATTAGATGTTCTATAAGTACATCGTATCAAAGTTACTTGTATTCTAAAAACGTAATCGTGACGACTGCTAATTATTCGCCAAGATAATTAGGCAGAACAAAACGTTACAGGTTGTTGTATTCTCTGGAACAAAACAGGTAACTTAAAATCCAAGCTTAACTTTGGGATACTTTTTCTTATAATTATTTATGTGATAGAAGTACAAAGACTTCATTTTTACTAAAATATTTAAATTATTATAAACGTTAATTCCTATTTATTTGATACATTAACATTGTTCTTTTCTTGTTTGTTCCATTCATAATCTGAGTTTGAAATTAAATCACTATTTTATCGAGATGTTCCGTGTTTATATGGTTGACAGCAACAATCAAATCACGAATAAAAACTCACTTTGTTTACGTAATTTAATAAAAATGGAAAACAAACTAGTACAAGAACCCACCACGTTGAAAAAAATGTGTATTTTATTTGAAGAATACCGATTTTAAAATAAGAAAAGCCCACCACTTCATATTCAAGTCCTTAGAGAAACTAACCTTTGATTTAGAGATTGAATGTTGAATGACTTATTGCAAACTAAGATGAAGCGTGACATATTTTAACTAGATGTGCAAGAAATCTGTACAATTTCTTGGAAGCAACGATTCGTGAATAAAATATACTTCATAGATAATTTTAATGATTGTATGGCGTGCATAAAGAAAGCTTTTCTGTCTAATTATGAATGCAAGAAACAAGGTACAGTTTTTAGCTTCCATTAATAGCCAGCCATCTTCTGTCTAGTTATGAATACCAGAAACAGGGTAGAGTTTTTAGCTTACATTAATAGCCATCTTCTGTCCAGTTATGAATACTAGAAACAAGGTACAGTTTTTAGCTTACATTAATAGCCATCTTCTGTCCAGTTATGAATACTAGAAACAAGGTACAGTTTTTAGCTTACATTAATAGCCATCTTCTGT
>NW_013666488.1:341770-344809 GCF_000517525.1 Limulus polyphemus
AACACTCCAACTGAGTTAGGTGTGGATGCCGAGATTGTTTGATATGATTCCAATAAGAAAGATCAACACTCCAACTGAGTTAGGTGTGGATGCCGAGTTTGTTTGATATGATTCCAGTAAGAATGGTCAACACTGCAACTGAGTTGGGTGTGGATGCCGAGTTTGTTTGATATGATTCCAGTAAGAAAGGTCAACACTCCAACTGAGTTGGGTGTGGATGCCGAGTTTGTTTGATATGATTCCAGTAAGAATGGTCAATAGCCATCTTCTGTCTAGTTATGAATACTAGAAACAAGGTACAGTTTTTAGCTTACATTAATAGCCATCTTCTGTCCAGTTATGAATACTAGAAACAAGGTACAGTTTTAGCTTACATTGATAGCCATATTTATTACTAATGAGGTCTAGAAAATTCTAAATTACAATAGTGTGTTTTAGATTTCAGTCTGTAAACATTACTTTAGCAATATATGCCTTATTATTGAGATAAATTGGGAAACACATGCTGAATGATTTTAGAGTTTATCATCAATACTTCAAAACTCATTTTCTAATTTCCAAAAATTATTGGCCAGTCGTGACCTAATTTTAGCGTGCTAAATTGGGAATCCGAGAACCCATGTTCGTGTCCTGTTGCCGGAGAATCGTCTCGAGACTACAAAGCCGTGGGCGAATCAGAAGAATGATAGTCAACTCGCTCTATTCGAATTGAGTAGTCTAAGAGTTGGTTGTTCATGCTGTGAAATAGCTGCTTTCCCCTTGTCTGTTAGTTCGAAATTAGGGACGGCTAGCGCCGATAAGCTTTCTGCGAGTAAATAATTCATAGTAAAACAAAGAAAGAAATGAAAAATGATATAACCTAATTATTAAGCTGTGTATAAGCTTACCACATATTATTAGAGAACATTCATATATCATTTTGAAGGTACGAGGTAATTTACCGCAACATTATCCGTAAACGATAAGTACGAAATTAGTGTTCAGATATGTATTTTACTGCAATATTGCTGTGTACGAAATTAGTGTTTAGATATGTATTTTACTGCAATATTGCTGTGTACGAAATTAATGTTCTGATATGTATTTTACTGCAATATTGCTGTGTACGAAATTAGTGTTCAGATATGTATTTTACTGCAATATTGCTTTGTACGAAATTAGTGTTCAGATATGTATTTTACTGCAATATTGCTGTGTACAAATTAGTGTTCAGATATGTATTTTACTGCAATATTGCTGTGTACGAAATTAATGTTCAGATATGTATTTTACTGCAATATTGCTGTCAAATATATATCCTACAAGTTGTTGATACAATCAAAAATATTTCTCATGCACAATTTGTAGATGTTGAAAAATATACAGGGTTGAGGAAACTAAGGATCCATTGATATTATAACCTACCAAATATATGTACATTTAACACGCCTATTAATTTATATAACGCTGGTTGCACAATGATGTTGAATACTAGTTACATATAATAAATAATACAGCAAAATATAAAATACACTAAAATAAGAATGTCACGTGGTTAGGGCGCTCGACTCGCAATCTGTGGGTCGCGGATTCGAATCCCCGTCACACCAAACATGCTCGCCCCTTTCAGCCGATAGGGCGTTATAATGTGACGGTCAATCCCACTATTCGTTGTTAAAAAGAGTAGCCGAAAAGTTGGCGGTGGGTGGTGATGGCTAGCTGCATTCTTTCTAGTCTTACACTGCTAAATTAGGGACGGCTAGCACAGATAGCCCTCGTGTAGCTTTGCGCGAAATCTAAAACAAACAAACATATTTTCGGCATTGTTCTTGCAATGACAGTTGCTCCTCCTCCTCCATTACCCACGTCAGCGATAAATCTCGGGGCTTATGACACTAAACATCGGATTTCGATAAACGCAGTGAACACAGCACAAATCTCCATAGTGAAGCTTTGTGCCAAACAAAGTTTGATATAAAGTTCGTTAGTTAATTAACATTTGCTAGGTATCTCACTTTATGAATACCTAAGCTTTAAATAAAGTTAAATTATATCTTGTACACGTGAGAAGATGGTCGCAGAGATAAAAATGGCTTCCTTTTGTATTACGCTTATTTAGATGAAACTTTTTCGCTTCCTGAGCTAAGTATAAAAATAAGGGAAGTTAATTTGCTAAAGACTGTGTACAATTAGCTTTCATAACTATCCATTAAGTTTATATTTAATGAAGAAATATTTTCATTGTAAAATTACGTAGAAAAACAACTATTTTCATTTTATCCAACTAGTTTCTGAACTATAATTATCTTTTACATCATTAACTAGAGTAAAGTAAAATTAACAGCTTACGTCAGACGTTACATAAAAACGTGTAATAATTATTCTTTGATAGATTGTTTAGGCAGACGGAAGACGAAAGGTGGAAGATTTTCAAAACGTCGTCCTCTACACTTGTGTCTCTTCAACAGGCAGTTGCCGTCCATTTTACAAAATTTCATGTGTAATACTTATTTTAACATTCATATCCAACTCAGTTGGAGTGTTGATCTTTCTTATTGGAATCATATCAAACAAACTCGGCATCCACACCCAACTCAGTTGCAGTGTTGACCATTCTTACTGGAATCATATCAAACAAACTCGACATCCACACCCAACTCAGTTGGAGTGTTGACCATTCTTACTGAAATCAAGCTTTCATTAATAGCCATCTTCTGTCTAGTTATGAATACCAGAAACAGGGTAGAGTTTTTAGCTTTCATTGATAGCCATCTTCTGTCTAGTTATGAATACTAGAAACAAGGTACAGTGTTTAGCTTACATTAAAAAACTCTACCCTGTTTCTGGTATTCATAACTAGACAGAAGATGGCTATTAATGAAAGCTAAAAACTCTACCCTGTTTCTGGTATTCATAACTAGACAGAAGATGGCTATTAATGAAAGCTAAAAACTCTACCCTGTTTCTGGTATTCATAACTAGACAGAAGATGGCTATCAATGAAAGCTAAAATCTCTACCCTGTTTCTGGTATTCATAACTAGACAGAAGATGGCTATCA
>NW_013666488.1:345565-352537 GCF_000517525.1 Limulus polyphemus
CAAACAAACTCGGCATCGACACCCAACTCAGTTGGAGTGTTGACCATTCTTACTGGAATCATATCAAACAAACTCGGCATCGACACCCAACTCAGTTGGAGTGTTGACCATTCTTACTGGAATCATATCAAACAAACTCGACATCCACACCCAACTCAATTGGAGTGTTGATCTTTCTTACTGGAATCATATCAAACAAACTCGGCATCTACACCCAACTCAGTTGGAGTGTTGACCTTTCTTACTGGAATCATATCAAACAAACTCGGCATCCACACCCTACTCAGTTGGAGTGTTGACCATTCTTACTGTAATCATATCAAACAAACTCCTTAGTTTTTTAAAATACACTGACAACAATTATGAAAAACTAAGACGGCCTTACTATATATTTTACAGAACTATTGTTTGTTTGCTATTAAGCACAAAGCTTCTCAATATGTTATCTCTTCTGTGCTCATCACGGATACAGAAACCTGATTTTTAGCGTACTTATCGCTGAACTAATGGGGGCTTTAACAAGAGAAAATAATTTAATTTAATTTATTTGTTATTATTGAGTAATCATGACAATATATTTCTCCGTCTTTTGATATAAAATATTAATAATTATAGTAATATTCTAGAGTTTATTGCTCTTCAGGATCAATAGTATCCCTTGCCTTTGATATTTATGTTCCTGTTTGTTTTCCAATAGTAAAATAGCGTATAGAGTGCTGATTGCACTTTTTAGAACACAATCTATGTGCTATTGCAAAACCGTATCACAGCAGATTGAAGCTTTGGAAACATATTAAAACCGATTAATTTGTTACACGGCGAATCCCAACGACTATATGTCGTAACCACTTCTTGGGAATAGTATTAGTGTCTGAGGTTGTTAAAGAATGTTAAATCTTCAGCGTTTTCCGTGGAAGCAAGAAAAGCTTGCACAGCATATGTTAATACAGCAACGGGGCTCTTAAACCATATCTTAAGCACATATGGAGTAACTTCCTATTCTACAAAGTTTATGCTGTGGTTGCGAAAAAGAACCCTTCATTTGAAAGAACCATTGTGATGTAGCTGGCCATATCTTTAGATACAATTAAGAAGATTATAAACAAGAGTTTGAAACTGACGTAGGCCCACAACTCAAAGATTTACAATTTGTGATTCACACTTCGAAATATCAACAGTTGTTTTCACGAGAAAGATGATCAAAGAAATATGAACCATAGTAATTCCAAATGACCACGTATATGTCACGTCAATGACAAACTTTTGTACCTTTGGTCTAGTCTGCTTAAGAGTGGTCTTGGAAACCGACATCTATACAGAGTGCAAAGTTTATCAAAACGTATGGCGACAGATCGACATCGCCGACCTTCACAGAATCTTGTTATATGGAAATTGCTGTGTAAGACAAAAAACACCACGTTCAGTACGACTGACGACGTAGAAGTAGTTCCAAGTGCAGTACGAGACTTGGAGCACTGTTCTTATAAAGTATGATAAATTCTCAAAATTGTCTATAATTGTATGTCGAAGTACTTACAATGAGAAGGCGTTGATATCATTTGCACTTTTGTAAAGCAGTAAAAGTAACTTTTCTAGATGTTATAATTGGTTCTCAACAGAAATGTATTAGACAAATAATCAATTCGATACCTACCCTTCAGTATGGTTTACCAAATAAATTGTTCCTCTGATCGTCTATTTGCCACTCCCACTCACACGCCTTTTCTTTTTTAGATGTGAAAAATGTAACCCAAGAGTTGTTCGTGAAGAATGGTAATGACGAACTCCATTCTTATGGTCGGCTATAGCGCAGATAGCTCTCGCGTATGTTGTCATGATATCCAACAAACATTTGTTTTTTGTAAACTTTATGTTCGTTGATGAAATTTGGAAACTCTCCCTATCTTTACTTTACATTAAATAAATATTCGACAGACTACTGTGTCATTATCAAGCCATCATCAGCTACCCAATGTTTTTAATTAATAAATTATAAATTAAGAACGAACTATCAGAAAACAGATTCTCCTTGTTTAATTCCTGTGTTAAATTATTCGTGTTAATATCAATCAACACATATATTAAGCGTTGATCGATAATCAAATCAAAACTATATTTTAAGTCACCGTTTATTATTTCCACCAACGGCTGTATGTAAAAACTGTGTTGTTTTCTAGAGCGGTAGTAAACCATGGATTAAACAATGCAATCGCTTTACAAATTTAATGGCAATCCTGGAAAGTTCATCATTAAAAAGTTTTAATAACATAAACTCCAGATCTCTAGTTACGCGACTAATTATCGTTTGCTCTTTACAGTTTATATTGTTTGACACACTCTCTGCTAATAAATTAAATGTATATATTTTTAGAAGTATAAAGATAAGTTTGTTGCAGGATGCATTCGTTAATCGTTCGAATATTTAAACTTTTTAAGAATTTTATGGAAATGGAGAATGTGTACTGACTATCTGTGCCTAAAAATAGAAAACTTTGCTAATGACAGGGTTTATTTCCCCTCTAGAATATCATTAAGTTTATGTATTTAAGACCCTAGCTGTAATATTGTAATTAAGAAATTTTTCAGGTACTAGACACTGAGGGCATTTTGAGCACTAACAAGATACGTTACAATTTTTCTTTCGAAAGTATGTTAAATTAAGCACACATCTATGAAAATAATCAGAATTTATTGCTAGAAAGCCCTCATAATATATTTTCACAATTCGTAACATATATGAAACTTTAAGAGCTATTAGTCACATACCTTTTAATATTTTTCTTAAATTATTAATTAATTGGTTGAATACAGATTATATGAAATTAATTATAGACTTTATGAGTTTCTTTTTCTCAACAAAATGTTAATTTGAATGAAGAAAATGTGACGTAATTTACTTTTTTATTTGCTACTCCCTCTGTAGAAGATTGGTTTTACTGAATTAACAGTCATCAATGCTATTTGAATAGCTCAGCAAATAATTCAAGTATTTATTTATTTGTTTGTTTTTGAAGTTAACCAAAAAGCTACACAAAGGGCAATCTGTGCTTTGCCCACCACGGGTATCGAAACCCGGTTTCTAGCGTTGTAAATTCGCAGACATACCGCTGTGCCACTGAGGAGCATAAGTCGAGTAAACTTCTATACAGTGATGAAATGGGAGTAGTTTGTTTTGTTTTGAAGTATAATATAGTTTGGATAAGATGTGACATACCATGTAACAAATTAATTATAATTATCAAATTACAACTATTTTTTTCTATCTCATATTGGAACAAATTAATCGGACCTACATTGTAGAAGTTATAAGAATTACAGAATTATAACTTAGAGCTGCAAAATGATCCAATGGTAATATGGTAGATTATATTCAAGTATCAATAAGTTTATGGACATCACTCAAATTTAAATGAATTATAATTTTAACTCAGTCGATTTTTTTCATATAAACCCTTACACACCCAAGTGGATCCACCTGGGTCATGAATATCCCAAAACTCCTTTTCCTCACACTGTGTTCTCAATAAATCTAAAATACGATGTTTGTTATATGGAAGAAAATCTATTCACCATTTTGTGTCCTAATACGAAACGTACATTTCATAATTGTGATCTGAAAACTAGTAAGAAAACGTAAGCCCCAAAACCAACATTTTTAGATGTCTGTGTAGGTTATTTATCCAAATAATGTTTTTTCTTCCCTTTTTTAATGTGAATATTGTAAAATGGTTTGAGCCCAAATACCATTACAATTACTGTAATTATAGACACAAATGCTTGATTGGTCTCTCCAGTCAAGGAGCCGAGTCTAGCTATAACCGATGTAAGTAGAGATATTGGTGTTTCCATTTTGTCTTCCCATATTTTCCCAATAATGAAGTCATTCATTTCCATGAAATTTGATATTTGAGATCCATGTCAACAAAGATCGAATAAAAGTTTAATATTATGTTAAGCAGAAAACAAATCTTGATTAATTATTCAGTCATCAAAATATTGTTGTTCATTGCATTAATTCGAAGGTACTTCAGACAGAGACTTAGGCCTTATCTAGAAACGTTTCAATAGCTCCTTAGAATAAAGTTTCTTACGTCTTTTACTGAAAGTTTCGACTTCTATAGAGACAGGAGGCCCAAAGGGAACATCTAAAGATTGTTTAAACCTGTATCTTATCGACTGTCTTCCAAGAGCTGATGGAATTATTGATCTTCAGGGCTGTCTTGAAAAAAACAAAAAATTATTTGTTAATTGTGTTTAAGTTTATTCTTTATTTCCTCTCTAATTAAGAAAAGTAATAAAGACGAGAATATAAATTTCGTCAATTACTTTTCTCTATTTTTCGTTCAGTATTCAATTAAACTTTAGTTGCAAAATTAACAGCTGCCACTCGATAATATTCGACGTCTTAGTAGCATGAAATTCCTCAGCCATGGCGTTCAATTAAATTTTTTCCAGCATCTTTGGAGCATGCGCAATAAATTTTAACTGGCAGGCGTTTGATGCAGTATTGATTTTTCCTGTAGTCTCATGGACATCGTATCCAGGTCGTTGTCATAGTAACTCATTGATCCATGAGCGGAAAACGCCATTATCACTTATTTATCTTGCTGGATGAAAGAACTGCTGGCGAGATTCCACAACTGAGGCGGTCATACAACGTTCTCCCTAATAATAATAATAAAAAAAGATAGGCAGTAAAATATCTTGTACAGGATCAAGTAATTATCATATTCATGCTCGTTAAGCGCAATCATGTTATACGCATTTCAGATCTTTTCGTAGATTGTCAAGTAGATTCCAAATCGTATAAAATTCATTCAGTTTTGTTGTTCAGGAAATCATGCATACGTATAGATGACGCTCAACAGAATTCAGTACAGAAAAAAAATGACATGTTATATGTTGTTAAGCAGGGCATATAGTTTTCATTATTTAACGTACTTTTCTTCATAATCTCAAATTCTTAGAAAGTTACCACATCTGAAGTAAATTAGTTTAAGTCACACTATGTAGGTTAAAGATTTGGAATTCTGTGCATAAAAACAAACCTAATTGGGAACATATATATATATAAACACAAATAAAGGATAAATTAAATTTTAATTGTAAACCGAAACGTTAAAATAACACTCCAGTTATTCTTCATTATAAATAGTCCAAGCGTTATGTAACAAATAACATCTCATGTAATCCAATGTGTTACACTGAAGTGAAAATCCCTCCATACTTATGACACAATATAATTAGTCAAACCGTATTTACGGACACATATCTTCTCAGGTATCAATTATAGATGTTCAAATATATAGAGTTCTTAGTTTTGTCAAATTAAATAGGTCATGTTACGTTTTATTCCCACTGACAAGAGAGTTTGAAAGAGTAATTTCGTTTCTTAAACAGTGATATGGGTGATTTTGTAATTTGTAAATAATAGATATGTTTTTTTTACTTCAAGCCACAGCTGATGCTATCCAGCTTTAACATTTACCTTTTATTCTCAAGGTTTCTATATTGATTATCCGAAAACTAATATCCTTCATGTATCATCGCAGCATTGAATTCTAGCAGTTTAACAAGGCACACTAAATATTACTTTGATTTATCCAGCAGTATTGTTAAGTTTGAAAATAACTGATAATTTAAAAACAGGAATCGTTTTGTTAGAAAACTACACTTTCTAACAAACTAGGACTGTACAAGTTGGATTTCTCTTTGTTAACAATATAAGTTAAAGCACATTCTAACACTGACTGTTATCACCTCTCTCAGTATCCGCCTAATGGTCTTTCATCAACAACATTAAGTTTGTAAAACTTCACACCATACTTCTTATTTCATAATCCTAAACTTATTATCCACCTAACTTCTGTAATACAGTGAAAGAGGCCTCTATTCTTTTCTCTGGTCTTTTCAGATTTTATTCTTCTAAAGTCAAGTAAAGTTTAGTTCTTTTTTGTTTCTTGTACCTCCTCCTACTCTTCTAGAATAAAACAATTTACGAAATCTTTGTTTTTCAATGGCAAAAGAAAAGAAAAGAGACTGAAATACAGTTCTGGTTTGGAAAGAATTACTACATTAAAATTCCTACATACAAATATATTTTTGAAGCATTTTCTCCATTTATCATCACAATAATCCTTATTTAACCAAAATTTTTATCAGAAAACTTATATTCTTTTAAAAGACGTTTTAACCACTCTTATCTCATTTAACATTTCTAGAGACTTTAAACACTAGACAATGTTAGTATTTGAATGTTAGGTTTAGCTCAGTGCTGTCACCTTAACAAAATGTCATCTTTCATACAACATCCAAGAATCTTTATTGTTTATACTCCAATACTTCAAAAACTGCAATGAATTTATTTTTACTCCGATTGTAGGTTATGTTATTTGTTTAACTAAAATATATTTGACGTTTGTAATGATTTATTTAATGTGTTATAAGATAAGACTGACAAAAACATACTGATTAAAAAAGTACATCAGTCATGGCAATACTTTCAGATTTATTGAAAAGACGAGAGTTCCGAATATGATGATCGTCCCCGATGTGCTTGTACAACAAAAGTTAGGAACTACGTAAATTGAATTTCTTGTTAAGCTGTCAACAGAAATGAAAAACATAAATCAGTAGTAGCATTAGTCTTGTGGACAATAAAAATGATTCAAAGATTGTCTACAAAATGTCACAAGATAGAAATATGTGTGTGTATATATATATATATATATAATTGTATGCTTTTTAATTTTCAAGGCAAAAATACATTGCTTTCCGTTCTAAACTAATAATTTTTAGTCTTATATATTTGATATATAATTTACGTTATTTTATCTGAACTGGAAATAACTGTGTTCTAACCTGAAGTTATTTTTTCTTTTAATTGTTTCTATTAATTCTTGAATGTTTAGTTTGATTTAAGCTTATTTTGTGAACATTGTTTTCGAATTTAATAAAAACATTGTAATAATT
>NW_013666488.1:352558-363141 GCF_000517525.1 Limulus polyphemus
TATTAATTCTTTGAATGTTTAGTTTTGATTTAAGCTATTTTGTGAACATTGTTTTCGAATTTAATAAAAACATTGTAATAATTGAATATATTAGTAAATTAGTTAAATTGCAAGAGAAGCGATGTACTTATTTTCTAGACTCATCGCTCCTTTTGGAGCTTAGGCCATTGACGACTCCCCACCCCATCTTGTCACCCCATCTCCAGTTCTCTCCAGATCTAACTCGTCTTTGTGTTTGCCTCAAGGTCATACCTTCAGATGTTCCTTGTTCTCCCTATCTTCTTTTTCTCCGTGGATTCCAGGTCACAGGTCGTCTGGTAAGGTTGGAGGTAGGCTTCTGGATGATATGCCCAATCCAGCCACACTTTATCCCAAGGATTTATTTTTCGATAGGGCCTTGCTTGGTCCTTTCCCATAACTCAATATTATTGATTCTTTCTGATTAGAGAATATGAATAATCTCGCATAGACAGCTATTAATAATAGTTTGAATCGTCTTCATTATTTCCCTAATCATTCTCCACATTTCTCGGCCATACAGCTGTATTGCTTTCACATTTGAATTAAATATGTGGATCTTGATGTTTGAGTTGTAATTTCTCTTGAAATCCAGACATTCTTCATGGGATGAAAACTGATTTAGCTTTACTAATTATTGCAGTAAAAGAGATGTGGTGTACTAATATGTAGTAGTATTAGTATTAATTAACAAGGGTTATATTTTTTACTTAATCAACAACCTGTGAAACAGCTTAATGTGAATTAAACAAAGAATTAGGGGGTGGGAAGAGTTGAAATAAGAAATAAATAGTAGGCAATTTATTTGTAGTTTGGCACAAAGCTGTAAAATGGGATATCTGTGCTCTGCTTAACACGGATATAGAAAACCGATTTTTAGCGTTGTAAGTCCGCAGACATACCGCTATGCTACTTGGAGGCTATTAGTGAACTTGAATATGGTTAGAGGTCGTTGAGGTGTGCTGTTTATGGAGTGCGATAGATGACACGAGTAGGTTATGTTTGAAAACTGTGGATTAATTGTGACTTTTAGGATATCCAGAATGGTATAGGTCACTACACTTTCATAGCTTGAATAATTGAGGATAAGATAGATATAGCTTTAGAGAATATTGTGATGTCAGAAAATAAAGATAGATGGTTTGAAGCAAAAATTGAAGAAGTAAGAAAAGAATTAGGTTGTTTAGGGAATAATGAAAACGTCGATGATGGACTAGCAATGATGCACTGTAGTAATTATATTAAAGTTATAAAAACAGGTTTATTTAGCATTTAGGTGCCAGTCTATAATTGACTTGAAACATTGGTTTTATGTGAAGAAGAAAGAAATGATCAATAGAGTTAATTTGTAATAACTTCAAATAGGAGTAAGCTTCAAAAAATAGAAATTAACGCGAAATGAGTATAGCTATTATATGTTAATATTTCACGAGATTCGGCTTGGTTAGGAGATTTTGGTTAGCTCTAAATCCATATATTAAGTTAACAATGCAAAATAATGTCTATTCTATAAATGTAGTAATAAAAAATAAAATAGATAAATTAAACATTCTAACCTATAACGTTAATAATAGTAACGTTAAAGAGAGAATAAAGTAAAAATTCACGAAGTTCTGGTCTATCTCTAAATTCATACACTAAACTAATAAAAGAAAACAAATCTCTGTTATATATATATATAATTGTAAGAGATTTTAATAAAATAGATATATTAAACCTTGAAGAAAGAATACAATAGACCTTACTTACGGAACGCATACACTAGTGTTAAAGTCAAGTACTGTCCTAGATAATGAAAGACACTGTCGTTAAGCATACTGATAAATTTGTTTTTATGAAAGGCATAGAAAGACTAGGATTATAATTTATTTACAGGCGCTAAAACACATGACATTATAAAGCGTGTTGATAGTTTAGTTGCTAGTTCCAATTAACTTACTCTTCAGTAGTGCATATAGAACCTGACGATGTTGGAAATTGTAAATCAGAATCTGAGCTGTTTGATAAGTATAAATATTATAAATTTCATAAGTATAGGGATAGAAACAGTTGTGTAACCATTTGAAAACGTTTTCTTGACTGAATGCAGGAATTAATTACTTATCAGAGCAGAATCCAAAGCTTAAAAGAAAGATTATCTGGGATTTGTTTAGAGCAACTGGCGAGTTGGTCGGACCTGTTGGATATTTTAAGGGTAGGAGAATTATATTCTAGAGATACGTTCCTATTAAGTAAGATGTCTAAGGAAACTTTAAATATATTCATTAAAAATATTATAAACTAGACTTGCCAAAAGTTGGAGAGGCTTGGAATATTTTAACTAAACAAACTGATAAGATAACTAGAATAAATAGAAGGTTAGAAAAATGATATTTAGAGCATAACGTGTTAAATAATAGCTCTAAATATAAACCAATAAGTTATTCGGATTTAAGGATAAATATTGTAGGATCAAAAATAAACTTAGATGATATTGTTTTAATATTAAGAATATAAGGAACACAATAGATGAGTTTAGGGCTCTTGATGAACCGGAACACTATGATATAATAGGAATTACTGAAAGTTGGTTAGATTTTGGAGAGTATTGACAATAGCAATTATTTTGAACTTCCATGTTATAAATTATTTAATAGGGTTAGAAGTTTTAAAAGAGGGGTGGAGTAGCTTTTTATATAAGAGATGACCTGCATCCTAATAGGATTGAAGGCAGAAACATCAGTTGTCACGGGCAGCTGTATAATTTTTGACACATTGTCTGGGCTACTATGGAAAAAGACAACCAGAATGGACGCCATTTTAGATTTATTGTTAATAACTAATAAGATTGTTAATAATTGGGGAACATTTAGGAAGAGTGATCATTGCATAATTAGGTTTGATATTTCGCTATTATGAAATAAAAGTGAATGAGATTTCAGTTTATAAGTTTCAGGAAGGCAATTATAAGGTCATGACACAAAATTTATCATTAGCGATTAGTCAATTGGGATAATGAGTTGACAGCTAATGTGGAACAGATTTGAGAACTATCTAAAAGTAAATTGCTTTTAATTGAAGATATGATTATTCCTAAAAGAAGTACAGGGAATATGAAATCTTACTAACTTACTAAAGAAATAAAAGAGAAAATCAAGTAAATGTCATAAGTTTAGGAACCTTCAGTTGACAAGTAGGATGGAAGATTTACAGAATTATTGGAAAATTAAAAAAGAGCTTATGAGAAACAATTGGCCAATAAGGTCTAAACTAACAGCATAGATTTTCTTAAGTACGTTAAGGTAAGCAAACTATTCGAATGGAGACTGAACCTAAAAGGGCGATAATGGTAAGGTTGAAGACTAGGAGACTGGAGAGCTTTTAAGTGCTTCCTTCTCTTCTTCTTTTAAATGATATCATCAACAAATTTTTCTAGCCCTCAGAATTCTATGAGAAATATTGTAGTTGACTTGAATCATGTTGGTTCAGGACAATTCCGATATTATAGATGATAGTAAGTGGGAAGATTGAATGGTTAAAGTTAGATAGACACCAGTGACAGACGACTTTTCCTAGGGTTTTAAAGAAGTCGCAGATGAAATATGTGATACTTTCTCTTTTATTTTTGATGGGTCAACATAGAGTTGACTGGTGCTTGAACATTAAAGATTTGCTTATGTTACTACTATATGTAGAGTGGTGGTTAGAGTTGCCTTGGAAATTATAGACCAATTAGTCGTAATTTTAAGTGGAGAATTTTCTAGAGGGTCGGATAAAAGAAGCTTTACAAAATCATTTATTGAAATGTGATGTTATATAGGAAAACCAATACGAATTTACCAAAGAGAAATCTTGCCCTGCTGGTGGGTTATCTTTTTTCGAGGACTTTGCTTGTTATCTATACGAGAGAAAAGGTGTAGATTTGGTGCACTTATGTTATCTAAAAGCTTTTGATAAGGTACCACACAAAAGTTAGCCAATAAAATACTATTGGTAGTAGTAGCAGAAAGACTAGATAATTGAATGCAGGAAGGTTGGGTGTGAGATAACAATAGGCTGTTATTAACGTAATCCAGTCAACCTAAACCTCTGTTACTAGTGGAGTACTTCAAGTTTCTCTTATTTACATTAAGTATATTGCTTGCATTGGTTGGCCGTCTGAATCCGACGATAAAATGAGTTATGCACATCTCGATGACTCCGCATGGGGGTTCTGCATTCCAAAGCTGGATGCACACAAGCGCTTACAGATAGTGAATGGGAAGTCCGAATTCGAGGTAGTAAAATATGTTGCATTGTGGCGTTTCTCGTTTGCAGAGTCAAGACGATGTTGTTGGCGATCGTTTTGTGACGGATTTGTTAGTAAGTAAACGCCAGTTGGGTCTATCTATGACTAAGTCTTTTAGCTGGCGAGGCTGTACCTCGCACCACTTGAAGTTGCACTTCAGAGTGTCCGTATAGCGTTTTTTAAGGCGTCTTTGGTTGCGCTTTAGCTCTCCATAAAAGAGCTGCTTCGGGATTCTGGTTTTCTCCATCCGGATGACATAGTTAGTCCATCGAAGTTGGGCTTTCAGCAGCAGAGACTCAGCATTAGTTGTACGTGCTCTTTCGAGAACTTTTTGGTTGGTAATTCTATCTTGCCAGTAGATAATGACATAATTAGTACATTAGTAAATCATTTGGTATTTCTAGCTGTACGGATAATGTTGAGGTATTGAACAATGACTCGAATGGTAAAGTGGACAAAGATGTGATAAGTGGCCTCTCATTATGGAAAATACAAGGTGATGCATTTGGGTTATAATAAATTGGATTAAATACTTATTATAAGTGAGCACCAACTTAACAGCTTGACTGATGAAAAGAATCTTGGTGTAGTGATGAATAAGTCACTCAAGCCATCGGAGAAGTGCTCTGTTGATGATATTATTTATAGTTATATTAGTTATATATCAAAAGAGGCAATTACCTTTCTATATAAATCACTAGTTAGGTCTGACTTTGCATGTTGTGTAGAGTCTTAGTTTTATGTAAGAAGGAATACTGAATCACTAGAAAAGGTTTAGAGAAAGGCTACTTGGGACATGGAAGAGTTATCTTAAAGGTAGGTTAAAATCTCCCAATTTATCTTCTCTTGAGAGATGAATGGAAAAGTAATCTTACTTATGTTTATAAGATTATTTGGAGGATCGATTGAACAATGGCCTATGATCCATTTGTGCTATAATCTAAGGATAATAAGATGACAAGACACACGTTTAAGGTATGGAAAAACTGGCTCCTGTTAAAACAGTTGTATTTTTCTAAGCGGGTGATTGATTGATTTATGGAATGAGCTTCAGTCAGCAGTTGTGAAGGTCTGTTTGTTTGTTTTGAATTTATGCACAAAGCTACGCAATGGGCTATCTGTGCTCTGCCCACCACGGGTATCGAAACCCGGTTTCCAGCGTTGTAAGTCCACAGACATACCGCTGTGCCACTGGGGTCTTGTTTGTTTGAAGTTAAGCACAAAGCTTCACAATGAGCTATCTGTGTCTACCCACCACAGGTATCGAAACCCGATTTCTAGCGTTGTAAGTCCGCAAACATACCGCTGTGCCACTGGGGGGCTTGTTTGTTTGAAGTTAAGCACAAAGCTTCACAATGGGCTATCTGTGCTCTACCCACCACGGGTATCGAAACCCGGTTTCTAGCGTTGTAAGTGCCGCTGTGAAGGTCAATTCTTTACCTGAGATTTAGAGGAAATTGATGATTTCCTGGAAAGTTTTATTAAAAATGGTCATTTATTAATAAATTAAAAAAGGCTTCGGCATCATTTCAGTTGTGACCAGTAAACGATTCTGCGAATCGAAACATTTGAATTTCAGCTTTTATTTTGTTTTCTGACTCAGTGATATTTGGTCCCAAGTTTTCGTTTCTTACAGCCTTCGATTATCAACCGAACTTGTATTCTTATAGCATTTGTTATTGTGTCTACTCCCTGAAGAACTGTGTTCTCAGATTTTGCGTTTAGTAAACCATTAAGTTATTTAAATTCAATCAATCATTTAACTTGCAGTATTCATTTGTTAAACAGTTCTTTTCTTTAACTTTTAATTGTGTTTAGCGTGCTTTGTTATTTCATTGTGTAGCTTTGTGCCTAACTACAAACAAATCACTAGTAAACGCAAGTTATTTTTTAAATTTGAGTAGGTTTTCCGTTTTTCCAGTTTGAAGTCGAATAATTGTTTTTAATACCGTGTTTGTTTAACATTGGATCATTAATGCGCCCAGAGAGAAAGGTATAAAGTAAAACTTGATCAAATACACAGAAAATGGTACAAACCTCTCCGAAAGTCGGTCGTCAAAATAATTAATCCGCTATTGCACACATCATAAAAACGCGATTGAGAAAAACACTTTCGTTGAGTTACTTTCTTAAATAAGTCTATATTGTACAAAAATTATGTTTTTTAAGATACATTATCGTAAGATATGAATGAGTACGTTACCTAGAAGTAACTTTATTCAATTGAGAAACCAACAAATATAATAGTAGTTGATTTAGACTGTTATCTTAAAGTATGACATTAAACCATTTGGATGTATATTAAGTAATAAGAATACATTTGGTACCTGTATATTACAGTATGTAATAGAGAGTTAATCAACATCAAATTTAATTATTTATCTAAACTGCTTTCAACGGGCGATTCTCTTTCTCAGGAGCTTTCAGGAAAGTTTCTTGACTAAATGCTACACTTACACTGTAACCAAATTTTCATTTACTTGTCTGTTTGTTAGTGATCATTTGATGTTTCGTGCATAAAAAATATTTTAGATTCGACCACGTCAAGACTAATCTTGTGATTTTCCATTTAAATGGCCCGGCATGGCCAGTTGGTTAGTGCGCTCGACTCGCAATCTGAGGTTCGCGGGTTCGAATCCCCGTCACACCATACATGCTCGCCCTTTCAGCCGTGGGGGCGTTATAATGTGACGGTCAATACCACTATTCGTTGGTAAAAGAGTAGCCCAAGAGTTGGCGGTGGTGGTGATGACTAGCTGCCTTCTCTCTAGTCTTACATTGCTAAATTAGGGACGGCTTGCGCAGATAGTCCTCGTGTAGCTTTGCGCGAAATCTATAACAAACCAATCCATTTAAATATAGACTTATATATACACAGCGTCACCAGAAATCAGCCTGTTTCACTCGATAATTTAACAATGTAATTCTGAAAGTAAAAATTTTATTTCAAGTAAACTTATTGATTCCAAAAATTAATGAATATCCTACCATAAGCAACAGTTTCCCTAAACTCTATTCATTTTTTTAATTTTGCATAGTGATCTCAATCCTCCGTCCTTCTTTTTCTGTAAAATGTTATATTCTGTTTGTATTAACATACTGTACTAATAGTTTACATTATCTATATAAATATAATAATAATGTCAGTTTTCTGTTGTATGTCCATGTAACTACTTCGCAATGTGTGGGGGTCTTCACCAAATTTGGGATGAAGGTTTGTTGGGACAATGCAGAGATACATGCAAATTAGCAGTCTCACATTTTGTGTTTTGTAGTTTTATTGGGCGTTTTTTACAATTATATATAAGGGAAACAACTTTTCATGTCCTAAGATAACCTTTCATTAATCATGAATTTACATAACATCCGTCCAGATGACGGGTACTCCAACTAGTATATCATATATTTGTGATGCACTTTTCTGCAGTTTGCTGATCATAAATTTGTAAAATACGAAATGTTCGAAGTAGCCATCACCATAGTGATCCTCTTTCAACTTATCACTTACCCACTCATTAATTGATTGTCAGCTGTAAATATGCTAGTAAGTCGTTTTCAACTCACAATGACAGAAGGTTGATAAAATACCCTAATTATTATTCAATTTATTTAATTTATAAGAGAAGCTGAGCAGAATCTGATAACAACTCCAAGTTAATTTTAAACAGAATCTGATAACGACTCCAAGTTAACTTTAAACAGAATCTGATAACAACTCCAAGTTAACTTTAAACCGAATCTGTTAAAAACTCCAAGTTATCTTTAAACAGAATCTGATAACGACTCCAAGTGAACTTTAAGATTTAAGATTCTCTAATAAATGTTGCAATTGGAGCAAAAGAAATGAGAAGGAAGTTGTTGTGATTTCATAAAGTTTGATTATGACTTATTTCAGCCTAGAGCATCATTTAACTCATTCGTTTACTTTTACTAAAGACAACTGAAAACGCCATGAATATAACATTTCTTTAGGTATTTATTGCTTATGTGTAAAGATTTCGGACTCACACACACACACACACACATATATATATATTTATATGTATCACTTCCTTTTCTATGAAACTTTTACCATATGACATAAGAATTACTATTTTAGGAAATGAGACTGAACTTAATATTCATATAAAATGTTGTATGATTCAGGAAAATAAGGTCACTACTGCAATAAAATATTATGTTATTGTAAATGTAATTGCTATTATTTCTGTTATGATGTACAACACATATTTAATAGGAATTCACCGAATCCTTAGGATAAGCAGTTTTCCACTTACTGTGTAATATAAATTGCAATCCATTAATTTTAACGTCAATATTACAGAATTACAGAATATCTTTTGCAGCTTTAATGCTGTATTGAATGAACATATATATTTTTAAAAACAGACAGATATGTATTACTTAACATATTTAACAAAAGTGTTTTATTTATTATTTTATTGAAAGAAATAACGCTGTCCACTGTATATCGCTAAACACGAGGAACTCCCGAGTCAAAATTTAATTTTCGTTTTTATAATAATGAATGAGACAACTTAATCATATAGGTATATACAGCACTATTAGTTAAGGTAACTCAATAAATACACAAAGTGTGACAGGTATTTTTTTGAAGACGGTACTTTACCTTTAAAATTAAAATGCCTCTCAATGTTAACTCGTTCTGAATTTAGTAAAACGTGAGTAATAATTTTGTAAGCAAACAAATCTTTGGAAGAAAGAATGTGCTAATCTTTAAAAGGTAAATAAAGAAAAAAATAGTAGAAATACTTCCATTTTTTTCCCTTTAAATCTTCTGTCATTCTATTCCAGTGTACTATTTCTCCAACATACAAAATAAAATAAACTCGCAGCCTAAAAGGCAATAACCTTAAATAAATATCGTTTATACGTCAGAGTCTGTTAATACATTTTAACATGAACAAAGTCCTTCAGGTTCAAAGCAAGCAGTCAACGGCGAGCGTCCATTTCATTTGAAATTTTGCTTACGGTGCTTGGAAAAACCAATAAAAAGGATTTATGTTTTTGTTTGTTTGCTTGCTTATCGGATTTCGCGCAAAGCTACTCGAGGACTATCTGCGTTAGCCGTCCCTAATTTTGAATTGATAAATTAGAGAGAGAAGGCAGCTAGTCACCACAGCATACCGCCAACTCTTGAACTATCTGCGTTAGCCGTCCCTAATTTTGAATTGATAAATTAGAGAGAGAAGGCAGCTAGTCACCACAGCATACCGCCAACTCTTGAACTATCTGCGTTAGCCGTCCCTAATTTTGAATTGATAAATTAGAGAGAGAAGGCAGCTAGTCACCACAGCATACCGCCAACTCTTGAACTATTCTTTTACCAACTCATAGTGAGATTGACTATTACTTTATAACGCCCCCACGGCTGAAAGGGCGAGCATGTTCGATGATGGGATTCGAATCTACGACGAACAGGGTGAGAGTCAAGTTTCCTAACAAGACCATGCCTATGATTAAGTGCTTTTGCATTATGAAAACCACTGATAACTAAGACTAAATAGAAATTGAGTTGATTCTAATATTCAGTAACAATGATAAAGCCTCAAAAAGTATACTTATTATTTTTTAATAATAATACTAATTTCATAGTTCCAAAGTGTAACTTGTAGATGGTTTTATTTCTATATGTTTCAATTTCTTTAAATAAGAAAAACAATTTTGTGTTTAAACACAGTCATACAATATATTATAGTAGGCTTAACGGAAGTTTTAAGTTTTAACTAAGTTTAAATCATGGGTGAAACAAGAAAGTAATTAAAGTGTCCACTGGCATCATATTGAAAATGGATTATTCTCCTTCCAGGCATAAATTTCAAAAAACATTAAATTACAAAACGTGTATACACTGTTAAAGTTAAATATCAATTGAAGTTTTCCATAGTTCCACGAAATATGCCTATTTTTGTATATACAAGATTAATAAAAGCTGTTAATTTAAAAGGGGGAAATAGGGATCGTCAAAGAAGTACAGAAACAAATTGAATGAAAATGCAAATATTATATTATAATATAATAAATATTATAAAATTATATAATATTGTATCAACACAGGTTTAATCCCCGGCTTCCACCAATGTCACAGTGTTATATAATAAAATTAAATAATAAAATAAATTATATAATAAAATTAAAAATATTATTAAATATTATAAAAAAAAGTAAATATGTCTGCAGTACTTATCAATTTTAGTGGAGTCAAAATAGGGATATGTAAATTGAGAAAATAATGCAGACACTATTTCCAGCCTTGTTTGTTTACTTTTTTTAAAGT
>NW_013666488.1:363194-371557 GCF_000517525.1 Limulus polyphemus
AAACTTATATTAAAGTTTTTCTTCATTACCCATTTAAGCCGTCTCCAGCCATTAAAATGTAAAGTTGTTCTCACAGGACCGACAATCTTCAAGGAAAATATTGTATCAACACAGGTTTAATCCCCGGCTTCCACCAATGTCACAGTGTTATATAACAAAACACGAGCAGCAACAAAGTAATCTCATCAGACCGAAATAATATTTCTTCTAAGATAATACAACGCAGATTGATGCAATGTAAACAGACGCAGTAACATGCTTACCTTATTAGATCTGCATAGCACATACTTATGTTCTTCAACAGCCTGCTATGCACAAGTGGTGGCTAGAATAAGGCGACACGAATAATGCATACAAAGTAGACAACAGCGACACACTTATCGTAAGTCGCCAATGATCGACAGCATTTACAAACCACTACGTTAACACCAACTATTTAGAAATAGCAATAGTATATGAAATAGTGTTATATGCAGTGGTAATAAATACTGAATACGCACTCACGATTTTAGCTAAGTATAAGAAACAGTAAAAAAAATCACCACCGTCCTCATTGTAGGAAAATATACTATGGTAATCGTCCACTGTTACAAACTTGCTGAAATATAGTCGCAGAAATCTACATAGAGACAGCAAACTTGAGTAACAATGAACAATAACGACTCGAGTAACGATGGGCAACAGCAAAATCAGGAATCTTTCACGTGGCAACTTCCAATTAATGTGCTAGGAAATGCAAGAGTTGTAGTTTCCAACAAACACCCACGCTAGGAAAACACTGGATTTTTTGATGGCGGATAGTGAAGAACTTAGAAAATTTTGCAGTACGAGAAAATAAAGGTGGTCGAATTAAGTTTACAACTACTCTCTCAATTTTTTTTTTCAAAATTCCTGTGCAATCCCACACTATAGTAAATACAGCCTAGTTTGATTACTTTTTTTGAGGTTCCTGTTTTTAGATTATAAATCTTTATTTATCTTGTATGTTAGCTTTTTAATGCACAACATTGGGCAAGTATATGCTTAGAGTAAAACACAACACCCATAAAGCGCGTAAAATATTTTACCAGCAAAAAAGCAGCCTTTGAAAATAAAATAAATGCGTCTAAAACATCGCTCTAAAGGAAGCTTCGTGTCTTTTAAAGTAATTATTTACTGAGCCAGGTGATTTTTAGCCTGAGGTTTCGTGTAAAAACGCGAAACCCGAGTCAAGTACAAAAGCAGTCACTCAGAACAACATCGCATCTATTATGTATTTATACTCACGTAGATCAACTGTCAATGAAAATATAACCAACTTTGAAATAGGTCATGGACATCTGCAGCTCCTCATATAGCATATCTGCCTAGGTTTTGTTGCAAAATACCCAGCCGATTTTGCTGTAGATTTGTTAAACAATAATAACAATATGAAAAAAATGGGCATATTTTGATTTTGTATACAATCGTGAAATCAATTATTTTGCTTAACTATTGAAAAGGGAGGCTTTGAGAGTTATTTCAAGAATAAGTCTGCTTTTTAAAGTGGTTTTTGCCCCAACGTTCTATTAGAGTTTTGAGCAAATTCCTGTGCTATTCCTATTATAAACCACTATAGTGGTTCATGATTAAGTTAAAATTGTAAAAACAAAATCATGTAACAACTTAAATCATATAATAATTAAGTACGTGTATGTTAATAAAATAAAAATCGAAAATAAATGTACCCAAAATCAGTTGCTGTTTATCGTGTTTACTTACCTAATTATCATACAAATAAAGCTCGTAAAAAAGACGAAACGTGAGGTAAAAATGATATATCTCCCAGTGGCACAGCGGTGTGTCTGCGGACTTACAAAGCTAGAATCCGGGTTTCGATACCCGTGGTGGGCAGAGCACAGATAACTCATTGTGTAGCTTTATGCTTAATTACAAAACAAAAATATAACACCGAAACATTGTTGAGACATATATTCTGCATAAGATGAAATACACTTTATCGTGAAATGGTTTAAGATTTTAGTTTTATGTTGGACTGTTTAATAAAACATTTAGCAATATCTAGTGAGTGTCTAGCTGAATACTATCAAGTAGAAAAGTTAGTACCTAATAGAACAGTTAGAACTCGGGTATCTCACGGTTAAACACGGCCACTGAAGTTTATTTAGGTACCGTGATGACTGTGAAAAGTGAGTTTACGGACCCCAATACTTAGATTAGTAATAGTGACCCGGGGTCTAACAGTAGTAACGTGACTAGTTCAGCTTAGATCTGATGGTGGTCTACATAATAATAACCATCAATGGTAATTTTTTCTTTTTTATTTACATTTCTTAACCACTTTTCATTGCCACTTCTTATGTGATCACATAATTTGTAACAATACATTCACTAGCTGCACTATAAACAAAACGTTTATTACTACTAATAACGGTTTGCGGCACTAAACATGTTGATTACTAGGTTATCTGCAGTAAATGTGAGATTCAATATGTAGGCGAGACTTTTCAGTTTCGGAGAAGCAGAATGAATCACCACAGAATTCACATGTTGCGAAAATTTAAATTGTGGAAAGAGAAGACATGTGGATAAAATCGGTAGTTGCTATTTACTCCCACGTGTTTATCGACCGAGTTAAATTGGGATTATGGCCGAAAACATCGTTAACAGCGAGGGTACCAACTGAAGAAACAATGGATTATAATCTTTGTGAGGAAGAACGTATAAACATTTATTTAATTAGCTATACTCATTAACATTTTGATTATTAGTTTCCCATTAAGTACATAACATGATCTGATCGGAAGTTAACACTAATTAATGATAATATTTTCTAGAAAGTCCAATATATTTTCTACAAAATTTCTTGTAGATTCTGTGAACAAAAACAAGACAAAAATGTTAGTAAATTGTATGTTAGGTAGTTTCTTTAATGGAGCTTAGTAAAACTATCTACCAGAAAACGTAGCGACAACAGAAAAGAAACTGACACTCTCTAACAAAATCTGTTTAATACAATGCTGATTACTTAATGAGATTATTTTCTATTTAATCATATTATTCAGTTCTAACTCTATATAGATTAGTTAAATATTGAGATTCATATTCACATAAATATCCTCTTCAGTCTTCTCTCATAGGTGTTGTGATATGGGAAAATATCACACTGTCAAATGGTGAATAGTCAACTTTCTGTTGTACCATGGCTGCAAATATAGTAAATAACATTAATTTACCCTTCGATTTGGTATTGTAACGGTAACCCATACGTTTCCTGTATACAATTTGTGAACAGCGTCTTCAAAATAGATAGAAATTACCTAAAGTCACCATCCTATTAGATATTTACTCTTGGCACAAATAGTTTGCATTTTTGTGTAAAAAAATTTAAACAATGAATAAAAATTAAAACTCTTTGAAACTGATAGCAGCTATAACTTTACTGTAGCTAACCGCAGTAAACCATCGAGAACCTTTTCCATTGGACAACAATGATGCCGTCACTAACCAATCATGTGTTGCTTGTGGCAGTTAGCAATAAGCTTCAAAGGAAGTAACTCAACATCCATCACGGCTGTCACCAACACGTGCCTCAAGTTATCGAGAATATGAAATTTAATACATGTTCTTCCGCAAAGGCTTACATGCTCATTCTGCTTCTTCTTCTCTAAAAGAAAAATAAATAAAAACGTAATATCAGAAAGCTTATCACGTCTATTTTTTACTAAATAAAATCTCCCAACCTACAAATGAAACGAAATGTGGTTTCAGTAAGATAATAAAAACCTGAAAAAATTCAATAGAAAAATTCCTGTTTTTTTTTTATAAGTTTGTGTTCCGACCTTCATTTTGCTTAATATAAATCACTACGACCAGTGGTGTTCTTAGATGTCTCAAGGTTGTTGGCCGAAACTTGTCTTTCAAAGATGAAATATCACTAAACATGAACCATACATAAAAAAGATCGAAATAAAAGCGTGAATCTCTCATTCGTAACTAAATCATACCTACGTGTCATCGTGAAAATAGAAAATCTGGGTCGAGCTTTGAAAACTAAAAAATATGTAAAAATTAAGATTTAGAATAATCGTAAACATGCAATAGGAAATTACCAGTAAAACGTCATAGGTCTTTTTTATTAACACAGAAAAACAATAAAATACCTTAAATTGAGTTATATACAACAAAAGATAATTCTAAATTAATGTATTACAAAATACTTATACAAAAATTTCCACAAAGAGACATACTGTTTTTCTTTCTTTCTTCTTCTTCTTCCAAACGCTTTTCAATCGACCGTCATATCTTGGCGGATTGACTTGAAAATTGGTGAGGTTATATCTTAATACGCCCAAATACCTTATCCTTTTATTTTTCGATTTCGACCTTTTTTTGAGGAATTGATGAGATGAAAAATCAAACAACCCACAAATGTATATTTTAAGCTCCTGTGCAGTCATATTTACAGCAATCAAGATGAAAATTGATACATATATAATGCTTCATGTGCCCCATACACTGACTTACAAAACATGTGGATTTGCCTATTTAAGTCTTTTTAGAGGGGCACAGCTAAAAACAAGCATAATTTTGGAGTTTTTGTCAATTACCTGGCTATATATGTGATTTGGTACAAAGATACTTTTCTATAGGTCTCACACATTGAGAAATAAAACTGGTGGACTTGCCCATGTTTAGTAATTATGGGGATTAAGATCTCACAAAAGCATAATTTTAGGGTTTTTTGACAATTACTATACAGTATTTCGACCAATTTACATAGGATTTGGTACAAAGATACTTCTTTACAGATCCCATATATTATACATACACAAATGTGAAATTTAATCATTTTTGGTCATTTTAGAAGGGGTCAAAAGATTAAATAAACCAATATGTTTTGGGGTTTTGATCAAATTACGTGAGACCTAGTACAATAATACTCTTTGCAGGTTCCAAATAGAGATGCAAAAATGTTTGGAGATTTTTGCCTTTTGCTCAGTTTTTCAGCGAGTAAAGTACAATTTTGATTTTCGTGAACTAATCACGTGTATGTCAACCGACGAAATGTGATGTGGTATAAAGATACCTTCTTACGTTTTCGATATTTCTGTACTTTAAAAGTTTTTCTGGTGTCAAAGATGGCCATATTGGGATTGATTGGCGGAGAGATGTTGCATTCGTTCTCAAATGTTAGCCTCTTTAATTATGAAAGCACTTTAGGAAAGCTTGTAAAGGTATCAGAAAAACCTGTGAGACAATAAAAATTAACAAGTTAGAGATTTCATTTGTATTTTTTATGACCATTTCATGTGAAATGTCAACAGCTTTAAAAATAAACTGAACATAATGTTTTTTAGGGTTTGTGTGCAGAAGTTTATCTTTGGAAAATCGTATGTTAAATTATATCATTTTGGTTTAAATGCATCACTTTGTGTATACTAAAATCTAATATTCTATAATAGTTTCGTTAATTCAGATTAGATGAGTGAAATCCAGTTGAAATGTTAAAATTCTACATTAAACCTTTAGCCAAATTAAGCTAAGGCTGGAATCCTTTTTTGAACAAGAAATAATAACTAACTCTTTGTATTGTCGTCGTTTCATAAATTATTGGTGATTTTGATTTAACAGTAAATATTAGAATCACAATAAGTTTCATTAAATGACATAAATTATATGGGAAAATGTCTTTTTATTTACGTTAATGTTTTAATTACATGTGTTAAATTTTGAATTCTCGTATTCACCCCTATTCCTACTATAAAAGCTAAGACTAAATATTTTATTCCTACCACTCAAATAACAGTTAACAAAACCGGACTTTTATTAACTACATTTAATCACTAGGTGGAGTTTTTCAGCGTCCAATTAATAGGTGAAGTTACTCTGAACAACATCTAATTAGTAGGTGATACTGTCCTGAACAACATCTAATTAGTAGGTGATACTGTCCTGAACAGCATCTAATCAATAGGTGAAGTTGCTCTTAACAACATCTAATTAATAGGTGAAGTTGTTCTGAACAACATCTAATTAATAGGTGAAGCTGCTCTTAACAACATCTAATTAATAGGTGAAGTTGTTCTGAACAAAATCTAATCAATATGTAAAGCTGTTCTAAACAAAATCTAATCAATATGTAAAGCTGTTCTAAACAAAATCTAATCAATATGTAAAGCTGTTATGAACAACATCTAATCAATATGTAAAGTTCTTTTGAACAGCATTCAATCAGTAGGTTAAGTTGTTCGGAACAACAACTAATTAATATATGAAATTGTTCCAAACAGCATCTAATCAGTAGGTGAAATTGTTCTGAACAGCATCTAATTAATAGGTGAAGCTGTTCTGAACAGTATCTAATTAATATATGAAGTTGTTCTAAATAGCATCTAATCATTACGTGAAGTTGTTCTAAACAACATCTAATTAATAAGTGAAATTGTTCTGAACAGCTTCTAATCAATAGATGAAGTTCTTTTGAACAGCTTTCAGTTAATAGATATTCTTAAACAACAATACGTTAATAACAAAAATATTAACATTTGAAAAACTAAACTATCTCATAAATTCATTATAGTAAGTTATCAAGCCAAATATTAAACATTGTTTTATTTCTTTGATTTTAAGTTAAATGTGAAGAATGTTCTTTTTTTTGTGATGTGATACATTTTCAGAATTTTACCTGAGGACTCTGAGTTATGTCCCAAAAACTTTCATTAGAGAGAGAGTGATAAGTGAATATTTGTAGCTAAAAATAAGCAAACAAGTGTTTAGTGTGACTTCAAAAACATTCAAAACACACTAATTGTTCAATTATTTAAATAAACTGGAAAGTGGGCTACTAAAACAACAAATTGTACAAAACTAAGTTTATATAGACCCTATATAAATAATGAAGCAAAAATAAAAAGCAATTAGCGTTAACTCACATATTTATTGTACATTATGGGAAATTCCACTGCAGAAGATTTCTATTTATATGCTGATTTAGGGTCGCCACGGTATTTACATAAACCCTGTAAAAATGTTTTTACGCCTGAACAGGATGTTATGTTGAGAAGTCTGTTGTGCTCAACGATTGGAATTAAAAGTGATATTTGCAAGGTTTATTATATTTGTTAAAAGCAGGGAATATGATATTAAGTTATCTATGACTTGTGATAAAAATGAATTATGAAATAAAGAGATTCTATAATTTAACTATGCACTATCTTTAAAACACTCCAAGACACATTATATATATATATATATATATATGCGTATGTATGTGTTTGTGTGAATGTATAAACTATATATATATATATATGCGTATGTATGTGTGTGTGTATGTATATATGTGTGAATGTATAAAACGATATATAAATATATATAAGTATTCCAATATGAATGTAAGTTTGTAACTATTAACGTATATACATACGTATGTATCTATGTATGTATACATATATTCATTAATTTGTATTTTTCCATTAACATTGAAATTGCTATCACATCTTAAAGATTTAGATTTAAGAAAAAGTGTTATGGCATAAAGTATGTTATTTGCCATTTATGCCCTAAAACTTCTCATTATTGAATTACTTGAGATGCCGAGAGACAGATTCTTTTCGCAATATTTATTAACGTCGCATTTCAAAGTATCATTCTCGTGTACAGTTATGTAGCTACGTAGCTTTCAACATTAATTTCTGTAAGCATTAAACATGTCAAATTAGGGATGGCTTTCGTATCTCAGTACAGTAGTTTACTATATGACAAAAAGAAAGTTCTGGATCAGAGACCTCTTCTCCAATTACTTCAGATAACGTTAGAACGTTTTTCGTGATATGTGAATTTGAAATGTGGTAAAATCTGTCAGATTTATACTTTCTTTATTATGAAGGCTCCAATAATTCAAAAATAGAAACAATGTATTAGATTTCTTCTTTAATCAGTATGAGAAAGTAAATTTGTTAGGAGTTGCGTTGGTGATGTTTTAGTTAGTATTACTGGAATTTACGAACTGCACTCTAGTGGAAAACAACGTTTTCTTGCGATCAATAAATTAGATCACTGTCTTATTTGGCATTAGTCAGTCAGCAAAGGAGAACGGAGGCTCTAGAATATATGGCTATGGAGAGCGACAGTGTGTGTGTGTTGATTCCCTTTGTCAAATCAATAAGATATATTACAGATTCACAGCTTCTGCTCCTGTAAGTTTATTCCTCTGGAGAGCGACAGTGTGTGTTGATTCCCCTTGTTAAATCAATAAGATATATAATAGATTCACAGCTTCTGCTCCTGTAAGTTTATTCCTCTGGAGAGCGACAGTGTGTGTTGATTCCCTTTGTCAAATCAATAAGATATATAATAGATTCACAGCTTCTACTCCTGTAAGT
>NW_013666488.1:372557-389600 GCF_000517525.1 Limulus polyphemus
TAATAGATTCACAGCTTTTGCCCCTGTAAGTTTATTCCTCTGGAGAGCGACAGCGTGTGTTGATTCCCCTTGTTAAATCAATAAGATATATAATAGATTCACAGCTTCTGCTCCTGTAAGTTTATTCCTCTGAAGAGCGACACTGTGTGTTGATTCCCCTTGTTAAATCAATAAGATATATAATAGATTCACAGCTTCTGCTCCTGTAAGTTTATTCCTCTGGAGAGCGACAGTGTGTGTTGATTCCCTTTGTCAAATCAATAAGATATATAATAGATTCACAGCTTCTGCTCCTGTAAGTTTATTCCAAATATAATGTTATTATAAGCAGCAGACCAACGATATTGTATAAATAGATAGATAAGTTAGAAGGTACATTTGATTTTTCTGTTTCATTGTTGTTTGCTGTTGGATTGGCGAACTTTAATTTTGTCTTTCTTTCGTATCCATAATATATTACAGATCCAGTTTAAACAAACAAGAACTATTACTTAACGTAATAGTTTTACATTACTTTTACTTTTACATTACCTGATTTCACTCTCGCGTGAAACGCTTTCCATCATCGCCACTTGATCATTCTTATCGTACAAGAATGTTCTATTAAAAGCATTAATAAAATTCAGAGGGTGGTTTATAACACATGGATCTCAGAATAGGTGCGAGTAAAACGTTAAAATTCCAAAAATACTTACACTAAGAAACTCTTCAAAACGTTTCAATATAAATAAAGTCCAAAATGTGCAGTGGGTACATTTATATCATATTTGGTTTACAGATTGTTTTTAGCTGTAGTTAATATATTATTGAAAAGGGAAATGGGTAGTTATCCTGTGAAACCGTTTAATTCAATGAAGCCTTTAATATCTTTCTTCTTAACATAACTTAATGAAAGAAAAACACTGCGAGATCTTGAAAAACCAATTATTTTCGTTACATACATTGATAAAGTAATGGGTAGCTGTTAATTTTCTGAACATCTCCAGTAAAATAGACATTATAGATAAGAGAAAAAGACTATAAAGATACAATTGATACCAAGATATTAATGAAAAGCTATATATGGTTTCCAATTTTTTGGCTCTTATGATTTCAAAAAATGATAACAAGCTGCAATCCCTTAACTAATAGTAACTCTCCATAAAAGCCATCTAGATAAACAGACTTCAAATAAGTAGATATGAAACAATGGATACAAAGTTACCATTTGGAGTTCGTAAATCAGGCAGAATCACAATTAAACACCGTATTTCGAAGACTTGAAATTTGAACCTCTGGGATAGCGAAAACTTTGAATGAAGTAACTCTAGAAATTGGTTGTTTGTAAAGCTTCAGTGGGGAATGGTTAAGGACGGGTCATGGATATTCGACAGGTTCATGGTAATGGCTTTCACTTATCGTTTTGTAACTTGAACTGAATTAGCAGGAACCCTATCTTGCTCGGAGGCAGCCTTGTCTGGTAATCTGTTTATCGGTATGTATAAGTAGAAAGCTTTGCTCAAAAACTGAGATATGTGATCATTCCTTCCCATACTAACAGATTAAATAACACCCTACACTATCTCAAAATTACCGCCGTGTTATGTCGTGCCTTGCATACAATTCTACAATAGCTTCTGAGAGTAGAGACGCCAAACCCAGGTAGGTCTACTCTTTGAGAATTTTCCATATCTGGGCTCGTCGAAAAAAAATTAGTGTCCTAAAAAACAGAATATTGTGATAATATCTTTACTGTCGAAACACGGTATTACTTGAAGTGAGGAGTGACTTCTGTCTACCTACTCTGCCATTGTAGCACACCAGCAACTGTCTTGCAACAGTAACGGCCGTTGGATTTGGGTCATTATCCATACTTTTCCTCATAGTACGAAAAGTCTTTTCTCTTGGTTTCAGGCAGTTAGGTTTTGCAGAAACGGTTATTTTCTGACACGATTGAAACTGAATTTCCACCCTATTCACCGTGGTCAGTGGTATGACAAGTTAGCTGGCAATATTTGTTGACATTGACCGCCCTCCTACCGTCTTACATGCAATCTCGCAAAAATATGATTCATTCACAGAATATATATATATATATTCGTAGCACGATGTGTATGTCATGTAGTTTTTATCAAGCTATTCTGGATTATTTGATATGATGTCAAGGAAATGATCAATATTTATCCTCTGGGTTCTATTTACTTACTGGCAGGCTGTGCACATGAAATGTTTGAGACCATGTAAATTTGTTTGTTTGTTTATTTGTTTGTAATTAAGCACAAAGCTACACAATGGGCTATCTGTGCTCTGCCCACCACGGGTATCAAAACCCGGATCTAGCGTTGTAAGTCCGCAGACATGCCGCTGTGCCACTGGGGGGCGACCATGTAAATCAGAAAAATCATATTAATTTGTATTCGAAAAAAATATCAAATTGTTTAAAATATAAAAAAGTTTCAACACTTAGTATTCATATATATGTTTCATAAAATCAGTTATAAATTATCAAATTATGTTTCCTTATCTGAGTATCTACTTAACTTATAGCGGAAGATAATTTTCACTTTCGAAGATTAAATATTTTTTTCGAGCGAATCTAAATAAATCAGGTAAATCATCTTCCTTCTCTGATTTGTATTTGTATAACGATATCCACAACCTACTTATTTTGTATTATCCCAGAAGCGACAAATAATATAATACTCAATTTCGAAATGTGTTTTCCTACTCAAATAATTTCATATTTATAAAATATTTATTTCACAAATAACATTATTAATTTCTATTAAAGTATGCAAAATAAATAACTAATTTGAAAGGTTATGATGTTCCAGCCTGAAAACTGCCTTTAGTTGTCATGAATTTCGCGCAAAGCCACACGAGGGCTATCTGCGCTAGCCGTCCCTAATTTAGCAGTGAAAGACTAGAGGGAAGGTAGCTACTCATCACCACCCACAGCCAACTCTTGGGCTACTCCTTCACCATCGAATAGTGGGATTGATCGTTACATAATAAAGTCACCACGGCTCAAAAGGCGAGAATGTTTGGTGGGACGAGGATTCAAAACCGACACCCGCAAATTGCGAGTCGAGCGCCCTAACCGTCTTTAGTGGAGAAAACATTAATTGTCTTTCATAAACAACAATATATCTATGGATATTACTATTGTTAAAGAAAAGACACTTCAAAGAAAAATAATTTGATGATGTTGTTGTACAAAATATTTGCTAAAGTATATTTAAATCTTACATTTGTTTGCATCAATGCATGCTCACTTTAATAGTAAGGTACGCGAACATTTCATGACAGACAAAAATTGACTACAATTTAATAGATTTGTTTGATACATTTCTGGCTTTAATAAGAAATATGTATTTATATCTTAATATAATAGTCAGTTTAAATGTTTTTATGAGATAATTACAAAAACTGGTTCCAATTCGTCTGCAGTAAAGCAAATTATATGATTTAAAAGTTCTCTTTCAAAACAGTTTGAATCATAAATTCTATTAAATATTTTAAAGCATGTGAGAGTTATGTACTTTGATAACAGTTTTAGCTAAAACGTTATTCACCGAAGAGAAATAACACATATTGCAGATAATGCTAAACAATGGGCTATCTGTGCTCTGCCCACCACGGGTATCGAAATCCGGTTTCTAGAGTTGTATGTTCGCAGACATACTGCTGTGCCACTGGGGGGGGGTACAGAATAAAGTTTGTAGACATTAATAGTAGCAGAGAAAAGTGTTACTATGGTACAAAAAAATGAGGGGAGTGTTTTCATTCTGTAAGATAAATTTTATGAAAATATGTCTTAATATCACCAAATTTTCATTTTTATCATATATTTTCTGCCATAGTACATACCCATTGAAGTACATGTTTAATTGCAAGAAAATCACTGCGAATTATCTGATCGTCTTATGAGGTTGCGTATCCAACGGATAAATATAATATTTTACTTCATTATTAATTAGAAACTTTAGTTTTAAAAGAAGTGTGTCATTGCGCTATCAAACATTATAGTGGAGCTATACCTTTAAACTTTTCCAACAGTAAATTTAAAAAATAAAGTTTAAAACCAAGTAGGGAGTAGTACTAATTATCAGAAATGCACAAGACCTCAACTCTTAATGAATGATTGATGTAAACGAGTATTATACATGGGTTAATTGTGATGACAAATAAAATAAATTACGATTGTGTAATTAAATTAGTTTTTTAATTCGTGCCTATTTTGGCTTATTTATTGTTTGGGAGTTTTTCCATTCATTCGAGCAAGAAAAC
The DNA here is from genome assembly GCF_000517525.1 of Limulus polyphemus. NCBI lineage: Eukaryota > Metazoa > Arthropoda > Merostomata > Xiphosura > Limulidae > Limulus > Limulus polyphemus. The sequence continues at coordinate 376,827 of NW_013666488.1, forward strand.
AATTGTTGATTTGATTACACGCAGAGGTTTGACAATACTATTTCTGGTCTCGTGTGCGTTATAAATGTTTACTAATACATAAATATTGAAAATATCTATTTTTCTTGTTATTACTTTATCTTAATATCTCTTTAATGAAATTAAGATTCAACGCAGAAAGTTAAGCCATCATATAGTCTAAGAAAAAACTATCAATCTAATTAACCAACCACAGTGATATTTAAACTGCAAATAATTATTTTCTTAGGCTGCAATATGAATCTGGTTTGTTAATATTGGATAATGAATCCCATCCTGAGCGTAGCTGATAACTGATTATATTATGGAAATTGTTATCCAATAGGATCAAATATGTACGCACCTCAGTGGCTCAACAGTAAGTTTGAGGACTTATAACGCTAAAACTCAGATTTCGATACCCATAACAGGTAGAACACAGATGTCTCATTCTGTAGCTTTGCGCTTAACAACCAACAACCAGAAGATCAAATACATTTTACGTTACACTAAACCATCACAAGATGAAGAAACCGAGCACTAAGTATGCTGTAAAGCGAGATATCTTCAGACACTCTTTCATTATGAAAGTGGGTAAGTGCACAAATAAATTGAACCTACACAACTTCTTTCACGAATTTTATTAATGTGTATTCGTGAAAATCAAATAACTTCTAGAATAATTATAAAACTTAAAATATGAATTAAATAATTTTAGAAGGTAACTGACACGTAATGGTAGACTATGTATTCTCATATAATACAATAAACAGGAAAAGACCTCCAATGTTAAAAAAACAAAAAAAAACATGGACCAGCTCTTTCGTGACTTCAGTAAACTTGATTACTAAACAATTCTCTGATGAAGAGTACATCGTTATAACTGTTTACTTTCCCATATTTAATTGATATAATGTAGACTGAGTGTAGCGGACATAATTTAAACAAATAAAAAGGAAAATTTAGTGCACCTGATGATGCCACCAGGATAATCTGGTGAAAGGTTGTACTCATACAAATAATACACTGTTTATCCAATAATAAATTATTTTTTCAGTTATGTGTTTTTTCAGTACTTCACTAATTATTTACGGTTTTGATTTGTTTTATGTAGATTTTAAAGGTATCACAGATTTGTGAGAACATAATTTTTCTTCTACAAAGTATTTTCATACTTTTTCGAAAAAAATTGTGTTTGTTTAGCATATTTGTTGTTTTTTGTTTTTTCTAAGTATTACGAAGCAAACTTTAATTGGCCTATAAAGTTTTACTTTGTTTTTTTGTTACGTTTTCTTATATGGGCCAGATTCTTCATAGTAGGTGTCTGTTACTTGTTGGCGATAAATGTGAACAATAAACAAACAGCACACAGTCCACTTGTTTTAAAATAATATGTTAAAACAAGTTTGTTATCACAGTTGTATCCAAGCTTTAAATAATTATCTCTTTTTCGTCAAAGTCCACACAGGGTGGTTCAATAACTTTGAGACACAATTAACAAAACGAATCATTCTTCTCTGCACTGTTATTGCAATACAATATGTGATAATTTCACTTCAAAAATCGCCACTATATGCTCTTTATGTCTAAACTCACAATCACTCAATTATAGATCTATCTTTCGAACTAAAGTTTTGGCGCATATTTATACCCCAACTGATGTCTAGAACGTTTCACATATTACTAGACATTATGATGCAATAATACTCAATTAAAATAACAAGAAAAACACAGAAGAGTTTAGGGATATAACGCAATAATATAACAGTCACCAAATCACAAATATATGAAAAATACAACGTATGATTTGTAAACAGTAACGTAAACAAACTTGCGATAAATTATCTCCTGTAAAAATAACTAAATTTAACACTCGCGCTATATAAACTATCTAAATCATAACACTCGCATTAAACTTCAACTGAAACAGACGTGTATATCTAATATCTTAATAAAAGGTTTTATTTTTTAATTAAATACCAAGCGTTGTCTAATGATCAGCATGCTTCAACTGTGTATATGAGTGTCCGTGGTTTATGGCCCGTTGACTTAAAAACGGGTTCCACACGTCGGGTACACAATAGAAGTTATTTTTAAATCCCTCTATTCGGTCAAGAGTAGTCCAAGAGTTGAATGTGACTGTTATTGACAAGCAAACTTGTTTCTAGTTTATAAGTTCGAAATTAGAGACAACTGCGCTTTACAATAAACATTCTAAAACTAGCATCTAAACCAGTTAAGTAAAAAATTAAATCGATAAATGTTTTTAGTTTAGATTTACATATTATTTTTGGTAAGTAGAGGTTATACTTAGAATTATCGAAAAAATAGAACCACTTTCTTCTTATTATAGAATAAAATGTATATTAATCTAGGTGGGGTTACGTGTTAATAACAAGAAATTAAGTTTGTATAAGAAAATAATAACAGAAATGTAAACAAATACAAGGTAAAATCTCCTATCTTTATGCTTATATTTGACTATTTGAATTCACGTTAGCGGCATTTGATGAATACAATTTTCTTTTTGGTGTCAACTTGCTTTCTCTTGTGGTATTGACTGGGTGTAGTGGACATAATTTAAACATATAAAAAGGAAACTTGAATGTACGTGATGATTGTTTCTGTTCTCGTATAGGTCAAGAGTTATGAAAGCTAAAGTGTACCCGATTATTGTTTCTTGTTTCGTATAGGTCAAAAGTTATGAAGGCTAAAATGAATATTAAGTTTTCTTGTTATTAATTTACAGAGTATATATATATACAGAATAAATGTTCTTTATGGTTGTTCAAGAAAAGCAAAAGAAATGTGGGTTTAACTTCATTAGTAAAAAGTTTACGTTAGCAGTTTATTGACATGCCTCGAATATTCGAGTTATTCACTTTTAACGACCGTTATTCGCTTAAGCAGCATAGACTTAAACCCGGATATTTCTTATTCCGGTTGTAATTTCTTAAAAAGGTAAAGGAGAAAGCCTCAATGGTGTTGTATTATTCAAAATAATGGCTGCCAGGGAAGGTAAACTATAGAGACCTTCTAAATGATGCGGAGGTAAGACACATCATTATCCGTTACCACGGTAACCGATGACGTCAATTGAAGAGCAACTTAAATGCACGTCGCCAAATGTTATAAGAGGCAAGCGTATGCTTATTCTTCTTGTTCGAAGACGCCATATTGAAGGGTCAAGATATAACCTACAATAGCATGTAATATGTTGCAATTTTTCGTTCATCTATTTATATTAAATGATTAAGAATCTTCTAAAGTATTTTATAGATAATATCATAAGTTTGATATTTGGAGTAAAACTTAAGAAGGTAATATTTCTATGCAAGCAATGTACACAACATATTTCCGATTAGATAGATAGATTATTTTTAAATTTCAGTTATATGCTGCATAATGAGAATAGAAAAACAAACAAAAAGCAATCGCTAACCATATTCTGATACAAAGACTTCTTAGTTTCTAACATAATAACATTTATAAGTTTCGGCAACTGGAGATAAAACACGATTACATAAACGACACATGTCACATTTTTTTCTCTTTCATGTAAAAAAATCCAAAAATTTCAATTTGTATAATCGTTAATATTATATTTAATTAACAATTTTTAATTATATTTTCTCATAAAATATTTCTGTTTTAATTAACTTTCAATAATATCACGCGTTGATTAGTTGTTCATTTAAACCGCTAGAGCACTCTGTGTTGTTTTTCGAAAGCTCCTGCATATCTATGTGTAGTTGTTTATTTAAACCGCTAGAGCACTCTGTGTTGTTTTTCGAAAGCTCCTGCATATCTATGTGTAGTTGTTTATATAAACCGCTAGAGCACTCTGTGTTGTTTTTCGAAAGCTCCTGCAGTTCCTTTCATAGCATTCTTTATAAAACTTAATATATAATATAACCATACTTTACACGAACAAGAAATGATTGTAGTGCTGTTTAGTAAGTATTATCTCATTACGTTCAGCAGTATTCCTGGTTGCTAAATTACTCTACACGATATAATCATTGTCATACTAAGCATAGATGTAACGTAGTGCCCTCTGGTAGTGTGAAAGCCCACACACTAAATTTAGTTCAACCATCAATCATTATTTCCAAAGGAAGTATCTACATAATGGTCGTAATTCCCAAGATAACGGTCATTAACCTGTACAGACATATATGTTAATGACAATTTATGTTCCGTGGTAATTCCATTGAAACAATAACGGAAAAAAAATATATAATTTTAACAATTCAAATAATGTATAGCAGCGTTTGTGATAGAAGATAACATTTGCGTTTGTTCGTCAGTTGAGAGCCTGAGTTGACAAAATATTAACATATGTCATACCTTTACCATATGCGTAAGTTTTAATTATGAAACTATATTTCTTAATAATGGAAACACTGTTATCTATGTATGTTTTCATAGAGGTTATATGTAGCATACAACATAGCTGTGGGTATTATATAAGTTGTCCCTGTGATTTATGATAAAAACTTATTTTAAATTTGAATGAAAGGTTACTTAATCTATTTTACAGGATTTGTTGAGGTTTACAGATAAATATATCTTTATGTTTACAGATAAATATTATCTTCAACTTACAAAAGATAAATTCGGAAAAATATTTTAGTTCGTTAAGAATAGGCTCAAATTAATTTATCTTTATAAAGAGACAATTATTAAATTTTTTCCAGTAACTTAACGTAAACATTATTTACGAAAAATCGTTTACTTTTTGTTTTACGTTTTAGTACATAATATGGATTTTTTTAATCTTGATTATATATCAGCAAATATAAATATTATATTAATGGAAGAAGAGTTTCTTATAAATAGCAATCACTAATGATTTTTAAACATTAGAGAGATAAAGTGAAAAAATTATTCTGAGAGAAAACACATTGTTATTCACTGCTTTATAAAACTTTTCTCATATTTATCCTGCTGCCAACAGAGGGCAGCACAAATTTCAGTTTTTCGTGACATTTCTAAATAAATTTTCAACGGTGAAATCAAATTAGATATCTCAATATACTTTTGAAACTGGTGATACTATTAACCTTCATTATTTCAATATTTTTTCAAAATTATGATGGGCAGTAATGTGTGAAATTTTATTAAAAGCAAATAAATATGTAAGACTCGAATTCAGTGGCAGAACAAGAATGTCAAAGGCCCCAGGGCAAAGAAATGATTGGGGCCCCTTTTTTCAAAAGATAAGACCAGACCAGGTCCAGAGGCATCGTGAGCTCCAGGGCATTGCCCCGTCTGCCCAGCGCTAGTTCCGCTTCTGCACAAATTACATCACCATCAATTAAAAAATTAAATATTAAAATAGCTAGAAGGCGATTTTTAACCTAAATTGATAAGTTTCGATGTAATTCGGATCTTCGCTTTTGACTACTTCTGAATTCCAAGTACAATGCTTGCGTTCATTATTCTTACAGGTAGAGTAGGCTCTTTTCGTTTCATACAGGACCTATCTGTGCTAGCCGTTCTTGATTTGAAACTGGTAGTAGTTATCCAGGATACCGCGCGCATTGCCGTTAGAGGGCGCTACACATGTATCGACCTCAGCCAATAGGGGAGAGAAACAATGATGTTACCAGAGTGGTGCGTGTTCCTAGGCTGCCATGACAAGCGGAAATGACAATATAGTTCCAATAATTGAATCCAGAGGGTGTATTGCTAGGAGCACACGAAGTGTATCAATATGTCTGAACATTAAACCATCAGTTTAAAACACTAATTCATTAATTTTATATTTAATTACATTTCCTGACCATTTATATGTAAGTCGTTCTGAAAAAGGTTGGTTATTTAAATATCATGTAATAATTTAAAATTTACTGTTTCACTAGTCTGACTCTTTAATCATAAATCAAGTGATTATTTTAAAGATTTTCTGTAACATTTTTATAATAAAAAATTCTGGACACAATATTTCTTTTTTTAACACCTTAAAAAGTTTCTCACAATAAAGATTTTACAATCAGATCTACATAAAAAGACATGTCTATTAAGGACATATTTACGTGATAACGTTTCGGAACAACATCATGAACAAACATATCATTACTATCTTTGTGGGATCCAAATTTAGATAGGAGTTTTCGTTTCGATACATGTCGACAACGATAATAAGTATAATATATACTATATTATCCACACACACACACACACAGACGAATCTGGTCCTTGCAGTGCTTTTTGTTGTAGATTTACGTTAGAGAGTTCTTCTTGGTGATTTTCTTATGTAAAGATTATGTGGAGGCAGTCCTAATGGATCAAAATATTCTCCTTTCTCATCTCTACCAATGTAAATACAGACCCAGTGGATACCGGATTTATCACTCGGATCCAGATTGACAATGTACAATTGTTTTTCTGCATGATCAGGTAGTTGATCCAAAGTTCTTTCACTTGATCAAATCATGTGAAACTATCGAATAAACTTCAAAAGTGTTCATACCTTCTTTCAGACAACGTTCAGTAGAACACGTTTTGTTTAACTTTCACAAATCAACAATATGTCTAATCTAACGTACATATTATCCAATATTTGAATGACACTAATTCATTTTGCTACAACTAAATATAATATATGAATGACTTACTGTTATTCATTCATTTTTCTATGAAAATTTCTTGAAACAAAGAAACTATCTAATCCCTAATCACTATTATGAAATATCACACTCACATACAATCTGGACACTGACGTCAAGCTAGATAATTTTTATCTGTTAAGAAACACAAAGCTGGTCACGTGCGAAGGGTAGACAAAGAAAAAGGAGAGAAAGGTCGCTGACCTACACATATAATATATTTAATTTTAACATCTAGTTAATAAACTCTGCAGTAAATCGTTTTACTACATAATAAATGTGATTAATCACTATTATAGATTAGCTACACTTACCATTTTTCATAAACCTTTGAGGACTGAACTCTACATAATCATATATGTTCTACATAAATGTAATGTTCAACATACTTTAACTAGAGTTTTTGTATGTCACTGAATTTAATAGTTAGTAAACATAGTTCTTTCACATTACATGGTGATATAAAACACTAAATGTGTATTCACGATATTTAACGGAACCTTTCAGTTAGCATACAATTATTGCATACTTGCTACTCAATTCTGTGCACAACAAACGGTCAGGCTGTGTCAGTCGACTTAGAATAATTTTGAAAATGAAAGATCGATTCAATTCTTATTTATTATATTTACTTAAACATGTGAAGTATGTGAGATTTCATTATACAATACAACGAATTATGTACCTGAGTGGTAATAGAGTTAGCTGTTTCCAGGTGTTGTTCATAAACTCTTTCACATCAGTCTACAACAAACAGTTTAATTTTTATTTCTTATATTTGTTCATTGATGTTTCAGACTCGGAAAATGTAATTTCTCAAATCGGACATAGATTTTTGAAACAATGTTACGGTAACGTGTTATCTTTTTCACCTAAAAACCAGTGCACAAACGTAACTTTATGTACACTATACTATTTAAACTCATTAGTTTACCAAAGTTGACAAACATAATCGTAAAAGAACTCTTAGTGATTATTCTTTCATAACAGATATTTTCTCACGTGGATTTTGAAACTGTTACGGTAACATAACTTATCTTTTCACTTAACAATTATACAAATCAATGTTTGTGATTTTATTATATATAAAAAACACTTCTCGTCATAGCCTAATATACTTGCTACTTTAGTATATGTAAATAAAAATCTCAGTCTTAAGTATAACACATACTAAAACATTTGTTAACAAACTTCAAGATACATTAGTGTACTAATTTTAAATGTAGCAATTTTAAAGCACAAGGCAAATACATTTATGATGTGATATAAGTTGAATAAAGTTGGCTATATTCCTTCAAGAAATCAAAATCGTTTATAGCAATGAAAAATATTTGAAATAAATAATTTATTTCCTTTTAATCGCCTACCACGACTATGTGCTTCCTATATACTTAGTGTGATGGAAGTATAAATTTTGTATAGTCTCCTGTTTTATTTTAATGATCAACATGAAATGAATTGCGGCAGTTTTAACTGACATGTGCTTGTAAAGGAAAACAAATGAGAAATAATTCATCAGAATGGGTGTATTATTACAGGACATGTAGAAAGGTTAACGTTTGTGTTAGTTATTTTCGTACGTGGACTAAACAAAGCAAGATTAACATATAACGGATTTTTTTCGATGTGTGATATTCAAATATGACGAATACGATTCTTAGCGTCATCTAGTGCATATTCTTTTTTCTAGGTGCCATGCCCATCTAGGGCGTTGGTGAGCATGGTCGTCCACTGATCCCTGTCTCACGTTGCTTTATCATTTGTATAGTGATAATTCCTAGTTCCTTGGCAATTGTTGATAGCAGCATCTGTCTTTGTTTTCCTTTACTTTCTTTCCTGGGATTTATCCTGTCATAATGATGTTTAAAATCTATCCTTTTCTCATGATATGTCCCATAACACTCCGTCGTCTCTGTTAAATTTTCCCACAATATTCGTTGTACCTTCTTTAACACGACTTCATTACTTGTTCTAGTGCTTATTACTATTACTATAAATATTTATCTAAAATTATTTATGCTTCTTTACAATGTAGTTTAAATATCTATTTTTTTTAGCATACATTATACGATTTCTTTCTAAGATTAATTTTAGAGAGCTACTCATCACCAGCTGACACTAATATTGATAGACTCCACAATTCGGCACGCTAATTTTTGGGAAGCACTTGGCCCATTGCAATACAAAGCTTTGAAATTTATTTCAGTATTTAATGAAATATATACATACTATGTTAGAACCATGTAGCCAACGAATTGTAAGATCAGTCATCTTTGAAAAAACTGTCATTGTGATGTACTTGACTCTTTCTTATTAGTGACTTGGAGCTATGCTTTACCCTAACGTTATTTTTTGTAAGATGATTACTCTTTATCAATAATTATACTTAATTAACATGATAGACCCTATCAAGTGGTTAGAATAAGGTCAAATTTCTTGGACGTTCATTAACTACTTAACAATATGTGTTAATGGAAGTGAACTTTTGTCTACACAGCTAAATTAATTGTCTGTCAACCAAAGTGTCCATTGTATGTCAACCGAAGTGTCCATTATATCAAATTGGTTATTTGTCTTGTAAGTGAATTGAAATATTTCTCTGCCATTGAATACAATGAGTTATTTGTTTTTTTAATTAACTAAAATTTATATCTCGGTTTATCGCAAGTTTAATAAGGTCATTTTTATTTCTCTTAACTGAAGTATATCTTTTGATTTTTATATCAAATGAGTAATTTGACTAAAGTGTTTCTGGTTACCAAAATCTGACAATACGATCGATATTACTGTTTGTTTTGTACAATATTTTACTAATATTGTAGATGTAAACCCCAAAATTGAAAACGAACATTGTTTTCACTATTAATACTTTATTTAAACAAAAATCAACATAAAATAAGCATCAGATAGATAATACCATTAGACACATGGATAAAGGAATCACAATAAGCTTTTACATGATATTATCTTTGTGCGTAAAACCGCAAAGAAAAATGAGGTAAAAAATCTTATCACTAGAAGGAAAATGTGCACAAAATTTTCACTCCGCATTACCCTGCTACTGATGGTATTTGTAATGCTTACATGTAAATATAAATGAAAGAATATTATTAGTTGGTAAAAATATGTTTATCATCTTCTTCTCATCCCTAAGTTAAAGATGTCTGCCTATGGTTGTACGTTTCTTAAAACGTAACAACTTGTGCAGCCGCTTTCGCTATTTGTCGTGCACATTGACATACAATTTCTGGAATTGGATCGGTTGCTTATAAGACCTGAATGTGTAACTCTAAAAACAGTTTCAAACCCTATTCTCGATTTGTCTCTACACCCTAAAGTACAGAAGCGTTAAATGTGGAGAGCGCGGCTAACCCGGCAAATCAGTAGGGTGTTGCTTTGTGCCTCAAGTAAACAAAATGTAAAACTATGTTTCCCCGTTTTCCTGAAAAAAAAAAACCCGTGCCAGCCATCAGCTTTCACATATGGGATGAAAAGGCTATCCAGTATGTTCAGGTATGTCGAATGACTTAGCTACTGAAAACAAAGACAAGTGTGTGTTCGTTTCACTTATTACCACTCTGGTTTGGTCAGTAAAGGTGTCCTCAGGTACTGGCAGGCCATGGTCGTAATTAGTGAAACATACAACTCTTAAAGACAAGTGTACGTTTCACTTATTACCACCCTGGTTTGGTCAGTTACCTGAGGACACCTTTTATTGCAAATTTAACGCTTCAACCACTATTCTGCACTATTTCAGTTTAATGATCATTGCGCTATAATGCAAATTTTATGTCTTTAACCAAGTTACGAACGGTAATTAGTAGGCCTATTTATTTAATTGGTTTGATGTAAATCAATGCCAAACTTGGGGTCCCCTATCGGGAAATTTGCGTAAAAGTGTTTTAGCGAAATAAAGGGGTTCACTAAGGGTGGTGTGAAAGTTTTACCTTTGTGCAAACAAGGGGCCGACACGATTCGTTTGGTACCATTTAAAAGTTGGTGAGTAACGCAGTTTAGAAGAAGGGATTTTCATGAAATCACCGGGTTCCTGAGAGGAAGGGTAAAAATATCATCTTTTTGCAAATTTCTGAACCGAGAGAATTCGTTTGGTACCATTTAAAAGTCGGTGCGACCAGCGGTTTAAGAGTTACGTGACACACTCACGAACACCAAATCTTATTATATAGATGTACTTTATCACATCTCTATATATTTTGAGTTTGTTTGTTTTAAAGTTATTACATTTTAGAAAGTGACAATTCAGACGACAGGTAGCAATAAATATTATCTGTTTCAGAAAAATGTTTCCCATAGAAACAGAGATGAAAAAATCTACAAATGTAAGATGAAATTTTGATCATCTCTAATTTCTATAACCCACTCCCGTTCCACTACCTTGATGATGGTAAAACTAGCTTTGACATTTATCCGTTTACCCAAAATTTGAAAATCCCCTATCGACAAAACACTAAGATATAATACAAATATAGCTCAGGGGCTGTTTCTTTATTATATCAAAAATGTGAAATAAAACAAAACATATAAATATCCTAGTATATTTTAAGATGCTACAAACATTATAATTTTATTATGAATCATTTTAATTTTTCCTTATAAATAAAAACGTATGTCCTACCTATTATTTAGTAAAATGTAATAACATCTATCATTACAAATATATAGCTTTAATAAAATAAATTAAGAATATAGCATTTATACTACAATTTACATATATTATGGTTATTATACCTAGTAATTCATCTTTATCTAATTTTCTAGCATAAAATAAAGAGCAAATTTGATTAAGTTACTATCACTTATCACTTTCCAATGACAAGACATCAATATAGAAAATGATCACCATATACATAAGAGCGATTTGAAATAAGAATTAATTCCGTTAGACAATAATGAATGAGTTGAATAACTTTTTATTTATCATTTTCAGAGTGTTACTCGGGAATTGTTCCGAACGCGAAATTTTGCTAAATGTTTTAAAAGTAAGTATTTTAGTTTTGTAATATGGAAAAGATGATTTTTATATTACTTTTTAATGTTTTCTAATAATGTGTTTTTTGTTACTTTTATTTTTCATTTCGTATATTTTTGAAAGAAGGAATCAAATATCAAAGACTGAAAAACTAATTGCAATACCTTTCTTATTTGTATTCATTAACATAACACCCTTACTGGAACAAATGGCAAAGCTTATTGCTAGAGTTACATATAATGTTATATGATTAAGAACTAGGATTTGTTTCAGTTGAACAATATTACAGACTTATTTTTTCAGAATAAGGACGTTGGCGATCTTTAGTGGATGCTAATACTTGATCCAGAAATTCTTCAGAATACCCATCGCCTGAATCATTAAAGTCTCTGGGTATTTCCAGTTTCTGCATAACCACACGCAGGAGCTGAAGCTGGTCATCTAGTTTTCTTGACATCTTATTTAGCCTAAAAAATTCCACACTAAATTTCGGTTCTCATTTCTCGGTTTCTTTATATTAGTATAACATGAAAATAACAATACTTTATTAGCAACAACATTTCTGTCTGATTATAATCACAGAATAATTTTTATTCTCTTGATGATAAAAATAGTAAGTGTTTATTTGCTCGGATCATAAGTGATTAATACATCCATTTTACATAATTATAACCAAATATAAAAACTACATAAATTTTACATGTTCTATAATCTATGAGTTTACATCTTTCTTACTAGAATTTACTTTTCTGTGAATAAGGTTTGGGGACTATTATTATTATTTCTTTTTTCAATTTATGATAGTTCATTTATTATAATTCATTAGAAAAACGCATACTTGGAATCATCATGATTTTATTTCATTGTTGATCACTAAGCCAGAATCTTACAGCACATGTAGAAGCACCAGCTTAAGGAGTGATTCTAAGTTGTAATCAATAAGCTAGAATCTTACAGCCCGTGTGTAGCACCAGCTTAAGGAGTGATTCTAAGTTGTGATCAATAAGCTAGAATCTTACAGCACGTGTGTAGCACCAGCTTAAGGAGTGTTTCTAAGTTGTGATCAATAAGTTAGAATCTTACAGCACGTGAGGAAGCACCAGCTTAAGGAGTGATTCTAAGTTGTGATCAATAAGCTAGAATCTTACAGCACGTGTGTAGCACCAGCTTAAG